>NC_134471.1:69226402-69424443 GCF_964194025.1 Convolutriloba macropyga
TTAAAAAGCCATCGGTTGCCACAAATCCTTTTCGAAACGTACAGAGATTGGTTGCGGAAAACAAGAATTCCAGTTCAGTCAATCAGAGCTTGAGGTTCACTATATGTGAGAACCTAAGTTTTAGTCAAAAGAGGGTCTTAGTTACCTATCAAGAATGCTAGAGAACAAAAAAACTCAACTTAAAAAACCGGCTGAATTTGGAAAAATACTGTTTTCAAGGCTTACTTTTGGAGACATATGTACTTACAAAAATAAAAGAGGTTAGCTTGAAAGTGGAAACGTTCTTTCTCACATACCTTGCTCCCTTTTTCTAATTTTGAATTATGTTGAAGGATGAGGACAATTAAGTTAAAACCAAAAAATTTGAAGTATGGAAAATCTCTTAGCAGTTTTTTTCATTCTTCGTTGAAGGCCTTCGTATAAATGACTGGTTCTTCTGAAGTACGTGTTCGATGAGCTACGTGTTCGGTGAGCTTCTAACCAGTTGATTCAACTAATGAACTATTATCTCTTCATATAGTGATTCACAGCAAAAAAACAAATTTGCTTAGATAATAAATCTCAGATTCTTTTCTTGCTTTCCATTTATAGATGGCCTCATTGCTTCCATTTAAAAAAAGAATAACCAGTGACTCCTACATAAATTACTTACTTTTATGTTTCAAAGTCGGTTCCTATCAAATTAATTGCAACCCAGTTGTCAATTCGGTCAAAATTCAGTTCCATTACCGCTAAAAAAATGAAAACCATTTAAGCTATAATTTTTTTCTTCCAGCTATGAAGTGATATTATTGTTCCAATGCTACAAAACTCTTTGAGGAGGTTAGGAATTTTCGTCCAGCTCCACTTTTTTGCCAATCGATATGAAAAATTAGTATCATCGGAATGTCCTTGTAAAACAGATTTGACCCTTCACGCTTCATTTATGCTTATTTGCTTAAATATTTATTAGATATATCGCCAATTATGTGATCAATCCACTAAAAAGTGCTACGAGAAATTATCAAAGACGCAAGTAAAGTTACAGCAAATATTAAAAAGGTCCAGCTATAAAACAACAAAACTTGACTGGCAAAAGTGCAACAAAATGGCATAGTAAAAACCTTCTTCTATATTGCTCCATAAAAAGACAGAGTCGATGCATTGTCGGAAGGTAGTCACCATTGATCACCTGTACGTCGAAAAAAAAGACTGAACAGAGTGAGAATTGAACAACAGATACAACTTCACAGCTTTTTTCATGTGCCATACTTTTTAGATTCCTGTACGACTTTAGTTAAATTAAAAAACAAAAAAAACTCAAACTTTACATAGACGCTGATTTTTATATAGAAGCTGATTAGTCATTTACATTTAGCATAACATATTATCAATTAGCATCATTTATTCAAAAATTCTGATAATCTAATAAACGATTTTTTCTTGTCCAGTTTTCATCAGTTTTTTTGCTTATGATTATTCAGTCTATTTTGATTCTGATAAAACACTTAACTTCTAACTAAAAAGACAATTGAGTAAGTTCCTCACTAGGCTTTTTTGCCTTTTGATGGCCTTTCGATTATGTATATATAAACCTCATAGAACAATGCTGTCTGTATATACATACTTGAGAACAAATTATCATTATTACATTTTTTAAGTGCTTCTGTACCATCGTTGTAATCGAATGAACGGGAAATTATATCCCTATTCATATAGGGTCACCATGATTCTGATGCGAAGATCACTCATACCCCTGATGTGGGGATGTGGGGAGTCCAAAGTGGGATCACTATCTTTTCCTGAACACTTTAGCATGCTGCTTTATTTGACATGCAAATCACACCAAAAACTATGATCGTCTGATGAAATTCGACAAAAACGTTCCTTATGATTGTTGATGAAACAATCCCAGACATCTTTGAAAACATTCTTATTACTCCCTAGTGAGACCAGTGGAATATGGGTCAACATTTTAGATTAAAAGTGTCGCCGTGGAGTTGTTGTGATTGTTTGTTGAAGGGATTGATTTGCGCGGCGTAAAGCTAATGCTAGCGCTGCAGTTGTTGTAGTTGGAGCTCGAGAATCATTATTTATCCAGCCTACTTCTAGGTCATTCAATTGGACTTGGCTTTGGGTGTTTATTGTGACCGGGCAAGCCTTTTTTTGATGTTATAAAATCTCACCGGATTTTTTGTTGACGCGTCAACTGATTTGAAAAATGTAAATTGATCAAAAACTGTTGACTTGCTGTAGTTTCGCCTGATTATAGATGTATGTACAGTTTTAAATTTTGTGCAAGTTTTTTGTCTGTTTTCTAAATTAAATGTTTCTTGAATTTACGCTTTCATTTTAACAGTATTAGTGTTATGTGAAGAGTGCATTTTAGTTGTGAAATTTATACTTTTGATATGTGAGGCATCGTTGAAATAGTTGTTAACTCTTCAAAAAATAACTGATTTGCAGTCCGCTCTCTATTATTCATAATTGCTATGGATAATTCCTCGTCATAATTTTATGCGTGGCTCGACGTTTGATTAGAGTCTCCGGATAGGAAGTAAACGAGTCCAAATTTGATCAGACAAATGTTTAATAGTAAAATGAAAGGGAAGAATTAGATCATTTCACGTGGTAAACTACTGTAAAAGATTAATTGCATTGATGTTTTATCATGATGAACAGAAATACATGATCATCTGTTGAATTATAGGCAGTTTGCCAAACAATTTGTTTATGAAAAATTCAAGACGCCCAGCAACGCCAAGCAAATCAAATTTATTAAAACTATATTCTTCTTCGTCAGAATTAAGGAAACGCGACTCAAAAGCAATAGTTTTGGAACGGTCTTGTCGAATTGTTCTAGCGGTTCTCCTAAAGCCGCGCCCAACGGATCGCATTGAATAGTTGATTCGAGGTTCGGATTATATGAGAATGGTTTTGATGTTCCATTTGGTAGATTAGCAATTGTGTTGCTAATACTGTTTAATTTAGATGAATCCACTATTCAAATGTGACACTTCAAATCTCCTGTTATTAAATTAGAGGTGAAAAGCTTATGCGAATTCACGTCGAAAAGTTGCCCTGGAAAACTGCTATATTTGGACTTTGAATTACTTCGCGCTCAAAACTAGAGGGTTAGAAGAACAACTGAAATTGATTAAGATTAAGAGAAGAACGAAATGATAAGTAAAAGTTGACGACATGAACCAATAAACATCCTTTCGAGACAGAGGTAAAAATATTAAAATGTGAAATTTTTACAGTCATGAACATAAAATGCCTCAGTGAATTGAGGTCAATTAAATTGGTACATAATTTTCTAATATGCCCCATATCCGCCGCTTTGACAGGGTTTTGAGAGTAACAATAACTGAAAATAAATTTAAAAATTAACCAAGTATTAAGTGTCAATTATAGTAATAAAAACATGAAAATGTAATTAGTAAAAAAATATTTTCTGGTTATCATATCTAAAAATTTATATTTGCTGGTTATCATAGCTAGTAATAAGTGGTAGTTAAAATTAACTGGATTTCATAGCAACTGTTGAACAAAATCACATGAAGAATTTGGTGGCGTAATTGTGGTGAGTTTCCACAAAAATTCAGCAAACGTGGAAGATTAACAAAAGAAACGAGATTACTTTAAGATTTTTTGAAATTAAATTGAATGTTTGTCACGAATGAGAAACAGAGTGATAAATATGTAACTGAAAGAAATGAACAAAAAAAAAATTGGAAATGTATCACGAAGAAGTGACGAATTATTTAAGAGCCTACGGAATGAATTTAAAGATTTACATGAAATTGAAGTTTTAGTTATTAAGTTTGATTTAAAATAGTCCAAAAAAACGTAGTCTGAAGGAGAAGTGGTTATTGGTCTATTTCTCGTATATGGAGGGCTAACTACAGGGAGTTCAAAGTTTGAATCTTCGGATTGAGGTTGTGTATTTTCCTCCTGATCAATGGTTGCAATTACGGGCTTTCCGTTCTTTGTCTTTTTGGAACAGGGATCAACTCAGATTTGCTAACGGAACAGACAGAACTTTCGAATCCGTAATAAGTCGGAGTTTTTCTGGTACGTCTGCCAGGTGGAGTTGAAGAAGTCAAAATTGCGGAGGCTGGAGAACCAAATTGAGTTGGTGTACTTCTGCCACGAGTGACAAGTTGATGAGGTTTGAATGGTTTTTGGGCTGTCATTGCCTTCGAAATGTCGCTGTTTGCAGAAAAAAAAACCCAAAAGATAGTCAGTATTTCTTGACGAACCTTTGTGTCACCACTGTACTTCTTTTTCAAGTCTTTGTTGTGTTGAGCAGTTTTTTCTTCAGTAGTTTTCTCTTATGGGAGAGGTGTTCGTCGTGCATATTGCCAAATAAGTGTATTTCGCTCAATTTTTGCACTAAATTTGGCAAAATCATTATTTCTTACTTTGACTTCAGGGACTGCTGGCTCTTTGAAGACAGTAGTTCTAGAGCAGGTGTGGGTTCCTACCCTTCCAGGAGCGAGGTTAAGCCACAAACCTCGAAGATCCTTCTTTGATCGCTTTGTCACTTTCAGGGTTAATTTTAGCTCAAACTACTTCTCTCTTCTGGGTATCAGGTTGCTAAGTTTTGGATGCATAATAAGTCTTGACATGGATTTATCTTTGTCACCATTATATAATCGACCTGCATCTAATTGAGCGCGTGTCACGGCCTCCTCAATCATGATGTCACTCTTTTCATCCGAAACTTATCCGTTGTCATCCAAATATTCTGCCATTGGAACTGTGTCGTCGTGTAAACAGTGATTCGATATTTGTTTGCTTGTCAAAATTCTTGAGTTGGTAGGGGACCGTAGGTTTTGTCGGATAAACTTACTGTCGTGTATTTTGAGAAGCGATCAATGCTTGCCAAAAACCGTATATCTTGAAGTTTTTAATTTGTTATTGATCCTCAAAAATCTATTTGTATTCCTTCATTAGATTCAAAACAGTTTTATCGTGATTTCCACTTAGATGCAGGTATAACCGGGTTCAGGTTCTTACCTATATCCGTTCAGGGTTAGCATTTGGCTGGCTCATCCTGGGTGGTCCTTCCAGCCAAATGGGTGGTTAAGGTTCTCCAACTTTATGGGTGTTTAAAGTGGAGTAATTCCAGACAAGCCTCCTATATAGACTTTGGTATTGCTACGCGTTTGTCAATGCATGCACATCATGAACGAACGTGAAGGTGGCCCCAGTATGAATGCATATAAAGATAAACCTCCTTACACCGTCGCTCGTCATTCTGTAAGTTGCAGTCGCGTACCTTTTTGAGAAAAGCATCTTTTGTTATGAGGATCGCCAGGAACTTTGGTGAAAAGTTAGGTGAGGCACATTTCATTTGGGTGTCTTTTGTCCCAAAATTGAAGCATTTACATGAATTTAAGTCGAATTTTCATTGAAGTTATGGTTGGATTGAAAGTCACCCGTCTTGGGTATCCGGAAGGAGTCTGAGATAATGAGTTAGTGTTTCTCATGTTGTTGAAAACTTGAGAAGGGAATAGTGCTGAGTTTGCAAAGAGAGAGAAAAATCAACTGATTGGTCCGACCAATCAAGCCAAAAAACTGTTCGGAACTGTTTGCCTGCTGAGCCTTAGTGGCACGAGTTCAATATGCTTTTTTACAGCGTTATTGTGCTCTCTTTGACATTTTGAAGGTGCGGATTTTCTATAAATTGCAGTTACTTTAAATTACTTGTCATTTTTGTTTGTTACTTTTTGCTTTTTAATTTCGTTGGCGAGAAATTTAGTCTACGAGTCCCATTTTGGTAGCTGGTTTGTGTTCGATGTTAAAATCAATGGGTAATAGTCGATTTACCCAACGTGTGTGACGACTATTTTATGGTTTAATAGATTGATGTTCTTTCATAATGGATATTAATGCTCTTTAATAGATGATGAACAAAAAAGAATTTTCTATATAGAAATTAACTGAATTATTCCACAGATCAAGTTACCCCCAAAGATTCTAATTCATTGACATTATATCTTTCCTCATTGCTGTTAAGGAAAGGTGATGCAAATGCTATTGTAATCAAGCCTGATGGTGATAGTTGTCTTAATGCTTTATCTAAACCTGCGCGTGAAGCATCGCGTATGATGCGGAATTCCAAATGTGTTTTATAAAGCATGTTTTCGGTTTTATTTGCTACACGACTTTAATGTGTTGTTTAATATTCGTTATTCCATTCAAACTTTGTGTTTTTTTAAGAGAGGGCGCAACGAAGGGCATAGTTGTGAGAGATTGGGATAGAATTTTATTAAATAATGTACTGAGCCTAGGAAGGAACGTAAATGTTTAGAACTTTGTAATTGCTGAAAAATTTAAGATAGCTGAAGTTTTTATTCTAATGGGGAGATACCGGATTGCCTAGCCATTCAATTTTGTCTGCACAAAATGGTAGTTAATTAATTCTAAGGCCATCCACCCCAAGTTTTTTCAAGGCATTGAAAGACTAATTTAAGATGTTCCTATCTAGCTCCTCGACTAACGAGAATTATATCTTCAAGAAAGCAATGTGTGTTTGTTAATACAACTAGAGTGTAGTCTATTACTTTTTGAAATGCTTTTGGCATATTAGTGAGACCGTAGTAACCAGTAAAGAATCGATGTGCCTGTACTTTCGCCACTAGTTAAATTTGCAATGGTGGGACGTTTCCGGATCCAAATTTAATTGAATATTAGCGTTCCAACTGCAATGTCGTAGAGTATGTTCTTTCATTTGATGCGTTTGTATTAAAAATTTGTTGAATAGGGTCTATTGGACTTTCAAAACCAGGCATCTAATATTTGTTTTTATGAATAGATTTAGTGAAGGTTTTGGAATCTAAAGCAAATTTTACAGTTTTACTCCGTTTAACAGTAATAACGATTGGGTAATTTTGAATAAGATATGAAATTTTTATCAGAGCAGCTATTAAGTTTTCTTATTTGTTTCTCTTCACTTAATTTTTGAAGTGATTCGATATTTGTTTGCTTGTCAAAGTTTTTGAGTTTGGTTTTGTACTTACATTGCTTAGTGGTGTGTTTGTTTTTCTGTCAAAATGTGCTTGGAAGTGCGTTACGCTTGTTGTTTTTTGTTAACAAACGCGTAATTCATATGATATTGACTTTATTGTGAATGTGTTGGTTTTACTTGCTAGCTTCATGCATTTTAAGCATTTAATATTTGTATCAATCGTTCTACTAATCCACTAGCTGGATGATTATTTGCAGCTGCGGTTATTTTATTGATATTATTAAGTTTGCAAAAACTTTTAACTGTATTTCCTTTTAAACATCGAGCTTGATCTATATGAAAATTTTGTGGCATCCCATGAAATTTAAAGTCTCATCTAAAAAATTTACATTGCTGGGACCGTAGGTTTTGTCGGATAAACTTACTGTCGTGTATTTTGAGAAGCGATCAATGCTTGCCAAAAACCGTATATCTTGAAGTTTTTAATTTGTTATTGATCCCCAAAAATCAATTTGTATTCCTTCATTAGATTCAGAACAGTATTAATGTGATTTCCACTTGGATGCAGGTATAACCGGGTTCAGGTTCTTACCTATATCCGTTCAGGGTTAGCATTTGGCTGGCTTACTCAGAAAATCGCGATGCAATTATGGCCAAAAGCTTACTCGCCAATGGATATCATTCCCCAACTTCCTGGGTGGTTAAGGTGGAATGATTCCAGAACTGCCTCCTATAAAGACTTTGGTATTGCTACCCGTGTGTCAAAGCATGCACGTCCTGAACGAACGTGAAGGTGGCACCAGTATGAATGGATATAAGGATAAACCTCCTTACACCGTTGCTCATCATTCTGTAAGTTACAGTAGTGTACCTCTTTGAGAAAAGCATCTTTCGTTATGAGGATCTCCCGGACAACTTTGGTGAATAGTTAGGTGAGGCTCATTTCATTTGGGTGTCTTTTGTCCCAAATTTGAAGCATTTACATGAATTTAAGTCAAATTTACATCGAAATTATGGGTGGATTGGAAGTCACCCGTCCTGGGTTTCCGGAAGGAGTCTGAGATAATGAGTTAGTGTTTCTCATGTTGTTGAAAACATGAGAACGGTGTTGTGCTGAGTTTGCAGAGAGAGAAAAGTCAACTGATTGGTCCAACCACCGAAGTCAAAAAACTGTTCGAAACTGTATGTCTGCTGAGTCTTAGTGGCACGAGTGGAATATGCACGGTTTACAGCGTTAATGTGCTCTGTTTGACATTTTGATGGTGCGGATTTTTTATAAATTGCTGTTACTGCAAATTCATTGTCATTTTTGTTTGTTACTTTTTGCTTTTAAATTTCGTTGGCGAGAAATTTAATCTACGAGTCCCATTTTGTAATCGGTTTGTGTTCGATGTTAAAATCAATGGGTAATAATCGAATTACCCAACGTGTGTGACGATTATTTTATGGTTTATTAGGTTGATGTTCTTTCATAATGGCTAGTAACGCTCTTTGATGGATGATGACAGAAAAAGACTTCCTATATAGAAATTACCTGAAGTATTCAACAGATCAAGTTACCCCCAAAGATTCTAATCCATTGACATTAAATATTTCCTCATTGCTGTTAAGGAAACGTGATGCAAATGCTATTGTAATCAAGCCGGTTGGTGATAGTTGTATTAATGCATTAACTAAACCTGCGCATGAAGCATCGCGTTTGATGCGGAATTCCAAATGTGTTTTATAAAGCATGTTTTCAGTTTTATTTATTACACGAATTTAAAGTATTATTTAATATTCGTTATTCCATTCAAACCTTGCGTTCTTTTAAGAGAGGGCGAAACGAAAGACATAATTGTGAGAGATTGGGAAACACTTTTCTCAAATAATGTACTGAGCCTAGGAAGAAACGTAACTGTTTAGAATTTTTTAATTGCTGAAAGATTTAAGATTGCTGAAGTTTCTATACTTATGAGGAGATACCGTTTGTCTAGCCATTTAATTTTGTCTGCACAAAATGGTACTTAATTAGGTTAATTCTAAGGGCATCTTCCTCAAGTTTTTTCAAGGCATTGGTAGACTATTTTAAGATGTTCCTATCTAGCTCCTCCACTAACAAGAATTATATCATAAAGAAACCATTGTGTGTTTGTTAATCCAACTAGAGTGTAGGCTATTACTTTTTGAAATGCTTTTGGCATCTTAGTGAGACCGCAGTAACCAGTAAAGAATGTGCCTGTACTTTCGCCACTAGTTAAATTTGCAATGGTGGAACGTTTACGGATCCAAATTTAATTGACTTTTAGCGTTCCAACTACAGTGTGGTAGAGTATGTTCTTTCATTTGATGCGTTTGTATTAAAATTTTGTTAAATAGCGTCTGTTGGACTTTCAAAGTCAGGCATTTAATATTTGTTTTTATGAATAGATTTAGTGAAGGTTTTGGAAGCCAAAGCAAATTTTACAGTTTTATTACGTTTAACAATAATAACGATTGAAGATATGAAAATTTATCAGAGCAGCTATTAAGTTTTCTTTTTTGTTTCTCTTCACTTAATTTTTGAAGTTCAGTATTTGCTAAGGGTTGAAGGTTAAACAGTAATCGTCTGCTTTTCTGATTATTTGGAGTAACGTGTTTTGAAAAATTGAATTAACAGTGTGTTTGTGAGACTTACTAATACGTGAGATGAGAGTAGGAAAAACAAGTGCTTGTTGTTGTTTAACAGGGCATTGATTTTGATTAACGTTTACTAATTGTGTTGATTTGTTTCCAGAGCGTCCTAGCTTTGAAAAAACATCACGTCCAATGATTGATCGATGTCTGTCTTCTACGACTGTAACTTTAACGTATTTAGTTGAGGATTCGTTGCCTGTTACTGTAGTTTTAATGAAACCAACTATCTCGATTGAATCATTGGAGAACGTTTTTAAACCTTGTAACCCTGACGGTTTTATCCATTGGCTATTTTTGTTGCTCATAACCAATACATTTGCAAGACTTTTGTTGATAATCGGGAACTTTTGTGGGAACTCTGCAAGAATCCACTAATGTTCTACTGCTGATGTTGCCAAAATGTACTTGAACATTGGCTGGTATTTTTTCCTTGAAGTTTTGGTCGTCTATGATGACTGCTGCTACGCTGTTGAACTCGAAATCATCATAGTCAGATTCGTAGTTTGCGTTGTAAAGATTATGTTTGTTTTGCGTTTTGTCTATTTGATTGAAATATTCATCTACCGATGGTGATGTTGCTACAGTAGCAGCACAGTAGCACTAATGGCTTGTTCTAGCGCTTTCTTAGGAGATTTTGTCTCCTTTATGAATTAACTTTGGATTTCCCCATCTTGCATATTTGCCATGAATACGTCGCGTATTTTCAATTTTTCATGACTGCCGAGATCAAAATTAAAAGAACGTTCCCGCAAGCATACCTAGAATTTGTTGAGTGGTTCCCTGGTTAGTTAGTTCTTTCCTTGCCAGAAAAAAATAGCGATCGAAAGTTATGTTTCTTTGTTTTTTTAAATATTTTCCAGAATATACCACACGTCTGTTGTTGTTATTTGAAATATCTGGACAAAATATTATTGTTAGCAGAAAATTTTACGACCTTCCGTGCTTAAACTAAGATAGATAAGGAAGACGGCTTTGCTGTCACAAAATTTCCTGGATCTGTTCCCGCAGCCTCGATCTTTTCACATTTGTATTATTTTAGCAATATTTAGCCGTGTAATCTTTAGCTGTTCGTTTCAAATCTCCCGTTTGCGTTCACTTTGAGCCATGCTATGATCTACATCCTCATAGATTGGTTCAGAAGGTTAGGTTACCTTATCTGGAGGTGCCTCGCATAGAATGTGTAGCAAATTCCTTTATAATTGCTAATTCAGAATATTTTTCCAACATTCCCATCGAAGTGGGGTTTACAGAAAGGGTGTTTTCCAAAAGGGTTCAAATCCAAGGCGAGCACGTTCTTTTGCTGTTGACTGTGCCATGTAGCAAAAGTCAACAGTAGCAACTGTTCAATTTAAATGATTTTGATTTGCGGCACGAATCCATATTCGGATGTGACAGTTAAAATCTCCCTTTATTAAGTTAGAGGCGGAAAATTGATGCAAATCCACGTCGAGAATTTGCCTTGGAAAACTGCTACGTTTCTACATTGATTAACTTCGGGCTCGAAACTAGAGGGTTAGAAGAACAAATGAAATTGATTAGGATTAAGAGAAGAATGTAATGATAAGTAAAAAGTTGGTGGTATGAACAAATAAACGTCCTTTCCAGACGGAGGTAAAAATATAATCAAGTGAAAAGCTTACAGTCATGAACATATCATGACTCAGTGAATTGAGGTCAATTAGTTTGGTACAATATTTCCAAATGCACCACAATGGTGTTCAAGCAAGCACATCAGTCCAATTATGCGTTTTGGATAGTTTGAAAATTGGTCGTCACTGGAAACAAAATTTAGCTATATTGGGTATAAATTTAGCAAGAAGGTAGTGAACTCAATCTGAAAATCATAATATTTGTTTTAGGTTTTGGGGCAATCTGAAGCCAATATTACCTGTGCCTTCCTTTCATCTGGTTGTTTAACAGTTTGTGTTAACTTATTGCCAACCCAAATTATAATATTTTTAGCGAAATGGGGTTTCGGCCAATTTAATTGCAACTTTTGTCATCTAAATGTTGAGACAAGCATTTACCAATGTAAAGTTGTCTTCTAGATTCGCTTGGCTGACAGGAAAAATATAATCTGGAGAGTAATGAGCATCACCCAATCCAATAAGAGCGTCATCCATCGCTTTTTGAAAATCGGCATACCATTGAAGCCATAGAGACCTATTTTAAAACGATAAGAGCGGGTATCATATTCACTAACAGTATTGAAACTACAATGGGGTGTCGTGGCTAAAGTAAATTTATTGGCTGTACGTAGGCGTACTTGAGATCTCTCTTTGAGGAAAAAAAACAGATTTTTGCTTTGCAATTACAATCAAAACATTCGATATTGTATCAAGGAGTAATTCGATTATGCGCATTTGCTATTTGTTTTTATGAGCTGTTTGCCTAGGTCTTTCGAGTCTAATGCTAATTTTATTGAATGATCACGCTTAAAAGCTATTACAACAAGCGAAACCAAGTTTTGGTCAGAACATGGAATTCAAATTTTTTTGATGTTGTCTTCTTTAAAGAATGTCTCTAGCTCAATTTTTCTTCATCGGGTTAAAACGTTATTTACAGACTTACCCTGGGGTGCTCTTTGTGATACTGTTTTTTTTTCATTGTTAGAAATAGACCAGCAACAATTTTTCTCGGGGTTTGTTTTCAACAACCACAACCCTGATACCAACCACCATTAATTTACTTGGCGGGCACTTCATTCGTTCTTACTTGAACCTTTTCGTTAGAGAATCACGTTAATCTTACAATGCCTAATCTATCTAATTGGCTGTTTTGCAGCTTAATTTGCACTGCAACCTGACAGATTACAGTTGTGCTTGCACTACAGTAATCGAACAGCTTTTCACAATGCATGTTCCCCAACGTCATAATTGTCAACCGTCACTATACAGTTGTTATCAGAAAACTCATATATTGAAACACTCGCTTCGTTGTAGTTATTCACAAAATTTTAGTTTGTATCCGTTGTCTGTTGGCTTCCTTCTGCAATGTTGTTATTTCCTTTTTTGCTGAGCAGTTATGGGGTGCGCGTCTCCCTGATTTTTTCATCTATCTAAAAACTTTCGGAAGTGACTCCCTTTACTGATGTTGTTGCATATTTTCCCATCAAGTGGTCACTTTTGGCGATGGTTAGGGGAAGAATGCACTTTTGGCCACAAATCCTAAAGAGCTTATTTTGGTTGCGTTGATTGGAGCGAGTTTTTTTGTGAAGGAGAAATAGTGCTCGCGTTTGAAGTGCCGGAGACACAGTGCTGGAATTGAAGAAAAAATTGCATCTCATTATTAATAGCCATTTTTACGACTCGCTGGGGATCAATCGCTGCATTTCCGCATAAAGCTTATTAGTTATAAGCACATTGTGATTGAGGGTCCCCCACTTAACATAGTCGACAATGTTCCGCGAGCATTTAGAGAATTGTATTGCATTGAATTGGTCCGATTTCTCCATTGTTTGTTGCCTTTTATACAAGAACAAATATCGATCAAATCTGATGATAAAAAGGCGTGTTTTAGCAGTTTTTCATCATCTCTCGAGCAGAGAATTCATCAATTTTGATATGTTGATTTCTTTGATTGAGTAGACGGCGTCATTTTTTCCCAACATTCACATAATTAGAGTATGTAGACACAATTTTGGTATGCAGTAGACCAAGTTTTGTCGTCAAACATTTCCATTTTCATTGATTCCTTGACAGCGCATCTCCCAGGAATGTCTAAATTGTGAAATACGAAGCGCTCTTTCACGTTCAATCTTTGTTTGCGTTTGCATTCGGAGTGTGTGTGCCCCGTAGATAGATAAAAGCACAGATCGCCTTGTTCATCAGATTTTGGTCAAAAAAGAATGTCAGTTCTTTCGCTTTCTCTTGATGAGAAACTTTGATTAATCTAAATTTTCGGCATTTTCAATTTTAGGGTCGTAGTTTTCTCCCAAAAGGGGTCGACTGAAAAAGATCTTTGACAGTGTCACAAGATGCTAATTGCGCCCGTGTTATGCGTAAATCACGCAAGCAATTGAATGTGGGATTGTCGGTGCGAAATTCAGCTGTAAGTTGTAAGCAGACATTTTCTTTTCCTTGCCAAATACTCAAATCGCGATGCTAATTTAATAACTCGAGCTATATTGAGAATAACCAGAACATCATTTTATTGTCGAAGAGAAAAATTCGACGAAAGAATTATTATTGCAACAAAATTTTCACGACACAAATTGGAACAACAAATTAATTATTGAAAATTTCAGATTTCGCTGGGCAATTGCAAGAATCAAACTGAGGCAACGATAATGAACAATAGAGCATCATATGATATGTAAAACTTAGTGCAAATTGCTATGTATTAAGCGGGAGTCTTTCAAAAATTTTCGTATCTGAATCAAACGGCCTCCAAGAAAAAATTTTTTTTTAATTTTCCGTTGGTGCATTAACATTAAAAATCATATAAAATTCTGTTAAATTTATCTGATATGACAAAAGGTGAAAAAATAGACGGCAATTGAATATAAAAGTCTCAAAATAGCTTGAAAAGATCTTCAGCTATCTGTTTACAAATCCTTATTACCAAAAGCAAAGCAGCTACTTGAGTCAAAAAATTAGTGTCGAATTGAAAATGGGACCTACTTAAATTTCTGCAAGCGATTAAAACATTGTAAAATATTTTTGGGACTTTCTTGCTTCCGAATAATGCGTCTGCAAAAATCTCTTTCTCTCATTTCTTTCTTTTTTCGTTAAACATATTGAACTAATTACTTGCTTCCTTCCGTGGCATTGATTTTTACAACCTGACACTTCAGCAATTATGAAAATCGACGATGACCTAATTCTTTCCGAGTCTTAGAACTGAAGCTCACCATAACTCTAAAAATGCACAGCGCCTAAATAATAGTCATCTGAATAGCTGATGGTTGCTATTAAAAATTGTTGTTCTGTTGGTCGGAACACTTCCTGCTCAAAGCACAGCCGATGCCCAATCTTTTTACCCTATCTTTTTACATATCTCTTTTTACATACTTTAGCAGAGATAATCTCAAGTTTCAAAATAAAGAAAAGAGAAACAGATTCGAGAGAAATCATTGACACTATGTAAGAAATCATTGACACTATGTATTAAATATATGGAATTAAAATTTCTATGTCAAAAGTTATCTCGAAGGAAAAACCAAAGTAAAAATACTTTGGTTTTTCCTTCGAGATAACTTGACATAGAACTTTTAATTCCATATATCTAATATAACTTACATAGTGTATGATCATAAACCTGTGGTCCAAAAATTACTTTTTTTCCTGAATTTAAAATTGATAAATGAGTTGACTGCACTCTCAATTCTTGTGTTCAATAAGACTGTTCATTTCATTAGTCAACTTTATTAGCAATTGCAGAGGTTTTTTTTCTGTTTATTGTTCAATCAATTACTCATCTTAAATATCAAGATCTTCATATCGACCACTTTCGTTGGCTCCGGTTACGACTTCAGCTGCTGTCTCTTTTGGTTTTGGTTTATCGGCCGATTGTTCGACGTCCTCTTTGTCGGGCTGTGGTGGCGCAAAAATCACTGGTTTTTCTAATTTGGTAGCCCGGAAGCCAAACGTGTCTCGGTATTTCACTTTGCAATGTCGAGGGTGGGTAAGCCACCATTGCATTATGTCTTGGCTGAAAGTAGAAATAAGTATTAAAATTTGATTTTCCACCGATATTCAAGTCTTGCAAAATCGACGGTTATCTAGTAAGAATCCTATAAGAACAACGGTTATCTGCTAGGAATCTTGCAAGATTAACGGTTATCTGCTAAGAGTATTGTAAGAGCCCTTACAATATGACGCATAATCATACAAGAGTCTTGCAAGAGTCTTGCAAGATCTTAGCAGATAACCGTCCCAATTTGACTAGGGTACCTTTTCATTGTAAGATCCGTATGAACTATTAGTAAAATTCAATACTTGATAGCGGCTAAATTAAATTTAAGTCATATAACAATTCAGCTGTAGTAGATAATTGATTGTCATTCTTATATAACAGCGCTTTACCATTTAAACAAGTTTAATACTAAATTGCTGTCGCAAAGGTCAAGTGCTCATAATCGGCAATGGGGGTTCATTTTTGTAAATGACGTGGTAAATGCGGCAAAAAATAATTGGTCAGTAAATTTGCACAATTTTTTAATAAACCATTGCTGTTTTCGCTTATGAGGCATTTTATTTTTTAGGGAAACCTAGGAAAAAAGACTAAGAGCCTCTTAGTCTGATAGGGGAAAAATAGATTTGTCATTCTTCTTTTTCTTCTGTCGAGTTTTCATTTTTCGTTTTCGCATGAAAGACAAAATAGAAAAACATCATTTTGTAGCCCTTAGATTTAATTTTTATCATAAAAACTACAAATTTTATTGCAGGTTCAAAAAGGGCATTCAAAAAATTCACTCATAGCACTTTTTAAGATATCTTCAACTGAAATCGCCAATTCCAGAAACCTCAAATGCAGCACTTTCTGACATAATTTCAACACTTCAAAGTTCAGAGTCTTCAGCTCTAGAGAACGGGGCTGTGGAAATTTTGTAAGGAAAAGTAAGAAAATATGTAATATAAGCTCTGATAGTGCTGAAGTTGTGCTAAGAAAACAATGAAATTGCGATGAAAGTATGTTAGTTCTGCACACAGTTTAAAATGTGTATAGAATGTGTTAAAAATATGTAATAAAATTGATGAAAGTGAAGAAATTATGAAAGAGATGGGCTAAAAGTGTGGTAAATAGGTTAATAAAGAGTCGAAATTGTGCAAGTGCTAAAATTATTTTAGTTTCAGCATGCATAATTTTCGGCAAATTCCTCGACCAGGGCTGCAATGCAAACTTATTGGTACGTTTTATTTACAACTATTGAACGCCCACAAGTGGTGATAAAAAGAGCTGAAAACAAAATGTGTTCTGGTTTTAGCGAGGTGAAAACGAACAAACATGAAGAATGTGTAAAAATAAACACCGATCATGACTGATTATTTTGTAAAAGTGCCTGATCATGACTGATAATTGTCAAACAGTGCCTGATCACGACTGATTATTTTCTAAAATTACCTGAACAAAACTGATTATTTTTTGAGAGTGCCTGATCATTGCTAATTGTTTTTTTTTTTAAATTTTGATCATGCCTGGATTTTGTCTGGATGAAACTGACCAATAACAAGCACCTCAAACTTGGTTGTCCGGGGTTGCCCCTGAACTATTCAGACCACTATCTTATGAGAATATAAGTCCATGAGAATTTGGATTATGAGAATATGGACAAAGGCGTATGGATGTACTTTTTTTCACCCTCAGTGATTGAAAAATTCAAAATCTTGCAAGTATCTTGCAAGCTATCTTCCCTAATGATGAGCGGATTCAAATCTTGCAAGAATCTTGTAAGATGATTCAAAACTTGCAAGATTCTTGCAAGAATTTTACAAGATAACCATCAAGGCAAAAAAAATCGGGGTACAAACGTTTTAGGAAACATTTTTGAAGCAAATTATTTGTTTATTAAACAAATTACAAAACCGAATTCAAAGAAAAAAAATAGCTCGGATTCAAAATATGGAGAAAGGCGTATGGATGTATTTTTTTCATCCCCAGTGATTGAAAAATTCAAAATCGTTCAAGAATCTTGCAAGTTTATGAATTCTGGAAAATTTTTTTGTGTTTTTTGGTAGCTGAAACTAACTGTAAACCAAGTGAAACGACTATTTCCTGAATTCCTGATCAGCAGAACTCTATTTAACTGACTTTTTTCGTAAACAACTTTTGAATGAGAAATCTTGCAAGAATCTTGAATGTTTCTTGCAAGATTTTGAATTCAAATACAACTTCCCGAAAAGTAATCAAAGATATCTCGAGCCATCAAAATCCTTCTTTTTTTAATTTCAATTTACCGAAAAAACAACAAAAACAAACACTTTCAATCTTTCTCTTATTTTTAATCAAACGAATTCTTTAAGAATTCGATGAAGAAGCTAACAGTTGACATTTTACTGATCCTATCGGTAATTCATGGTCACTTTTGTTATTGTAAAAATTATTTGAATCACTGTTAGGTCTAATCAACTTTTAAGATTTAAGTGAACCCTTTTGATGCCTTCAGTTGATAGCTATTGGTGTTGATTACCTTGAAGTTTTTTTCATTCCAAAATTATAGGTGTGTTTTTGAACTTGACTTGACTTGAGATAATTTTCTGACACTCTGTTTGCTATTTTGCATTTATACTGATTTCTTTTTATCTGGTTTAGTCGTTTTGTTTGTTTCGGAGAACTGTGTTAGTGCGGTTTTTTGCCGTACTGAATCAGTACTCCTATAGTTTATTTCAGTAACTGCGCCACTGCTGGTCCCCAGCCCAGAATGAAAAAGGAGGAGGGATGAACCACAAAAATCATACTGGAAAATCTCGAAAAAGTCGGATTTTTAACTAGACTTAATTTGAATTTCCTACAGTAGCTTAACTATTTCAGCTCGATCAACCACTGAATGCAGCCAGCTAACCAGGTAAAAAAAATATCGAAGAATTCAAAATCTTGCAAGAAACTTGCAAGATGGATTCATAATCTTGCAAGATACTTGCAATTTGAATCCAAAATCTTGCAAGATTCTTTCAAGATGAGTCAAATCTTGCAAGAATCTTGCAAGCAGCTTGCAAGTAGTATGTAATCCCTTCCAAGATTGCTTGCAAGGTTCTTGCAAGTTTTGAATCCAAATTGCAATGTTCTTGCAAGATTTGAATCCGCTCATCACTACTGATGTTACTCTTTTTCATATACGCACATTCTAGCCTCAAAAGCGTTGTCTTCTTCATCTGACTCAAAATCACTGTCCAACGAGAATGAAGTTGCATCTTGACTCTGTTTCTCCTCCTTTGACTTTTTATCTTCCTCCTCTTGTTCTAGAATCTTCTTCATCTTTCTCTCCCCATGTACAAAGAACATCTTTGAGTCGTGGTCGAATGTATACTCGGCCAAAACCATTGTGAACCCTTTCGATGATTTGTGCTAAAAACACTTCACATCATTTTTTTAAGTTCACGTCATTTCACATCACTTCACATCATTTCACAAGTTTTTGTAAGATCTTTGCGTGGTTTTCTCGCGAAAAACAGACTTAAAAGCTGATATTCAATTTTCACAATATTCACAATGCTGTTTTACGTTTGATATTGTAGGTTTCAAATCACATTTTGGAGTCAATAGATACCATACGGAACAACAATTAAGTAAAAATTCAATTTTTGACAGAAAATTACTCCATCTTGCCATCAAATTTTGGAGAAAAATTTTACACCATTGATCCACTGTTCTCGACTACTTACGAAATTCAGATAATACGCAACGGTACTTGACTGTCACAAGAAAAAGAGAGTTGTCTGAAAATGTCATATGTTTTCATGTTTGTTCGACACTGATTTTCGAAAAAGTTTGAATTTGCGTTTGAGAGTTGGACGGAGTTAGTCAATTTTTTATTGGAGAATCTGGTAAATTAACATAGCGTGTTATTGGAATTTCAAGGAAGACTATTAGTGCAAGGGATCAATGGTGTAAAAAAAAACTTCTCCGAAATTTGATTGAACGATGCTGTAATATTGCCTCAGTATATATATAAATATATATATATATATATATATATATATATATATATATATATATATATATATATATATATGTATGTATATATATATATATATATATATATATATATATATATATATATATTGACGTTCATTTTATATGGCTTGTTCTGTTTCTGTTTGACATGCTGTTGCAATTCGAAATGTACAATTTTCATGAGCAAAAAAGAACAAAAGTAACTCAACCTTAAATCAAGATCTAGCACACAGCATTCTTAAAAATTTTGCCAAAAACGTAGCTTGCTATATGTATCTTCAGCAAAGGAATTGGGAATCTTTCGAAGAAATGGAACAAGATTTCCTGACCCGAAATACTAGTTCGGACAATGAATCACTTATGTTTTGAGGCATAACACAATCAGACGGACAAAAACTGTTTGCTAGATTAGATCTTCAATCAAGCTAAAGGTCGTTAGAAGCTTATGTGAAAAGGTTAATAGAACTGAAAGCATATTGGCTTGTAACTTAAGAACTTATTTGAACTAAAATTGTTCTATTACTCGATGTCTTTTGGCACTTTTTAAAAATTCTTAAGGTATACCATTGAAAATGTTTTTTTCGTACCATAATGTATGTATGATTTTAAGATAATATACTTTTAAGATTCTTAGATTTTGTACATACTATCATAGATATACAGACTCAATCGATATTTTTTCAACAAAATGTTTGCATCATCACAGAAAAGTAAATTGCCATGGCCAAAAGCGCTAAATGCGAAGCTATAAAACAGTCAAGTGGGGGTTTTTTTCTGTGGGGTATTTTTCCTTTGGGGTTTATTTCTTCTCTGAAATTAAGTGAGGAGTATTTTCCTTGGATTTCGTTGCGAAACCGATTCTACCCCCCTCCCCTCCAAGCTTGGTAGGCGTACAACTTTTTACCCCTAGGCGCACGTGCTATTTTTCATAGCAATGTTCCATAATTGAAAAAAGACAATTGCGGAGAAACAGAATGCATCCACATATTATAGTCAGTCCCATAAAGTTGAAACGCAGTGGAACGTTTCAAAGGTCAAAGTTCAATTTTAAAACGTGCAGATATCTAGCAAAACACTGTCCATTTGCAAGCCCCGAGCTTTTCGATCGTTCGCTTGCGTTGCAACTTTATGGGACTAACTATATTTCAACGCACGCATTATTTAACAGTTAAACGAAATATTATACCTTTATCAGGTCAACTTACCCGTTCCACTTCTGTTCTTTGGACTGATTTGAATGACTTGATCTCGTGTCTTCCGAGAGGAACTCTCTTCGTATGTGTCAACTGCAGTGGACGCAAAATCACCATGGCTGAAAAAGGCGAACGTTTTCTATCTGATTGCTTCATACAGTTATTGAAACATATTGAGAAAAAAAATGATTTGAGTAAAATAGCGTTTTATCTTTCATGCAAAAAGTCAAATCAAGCACTTTCGAGAATTCAGACTTTTAGCTAGTTGTTGCAAATGAATTGCTTTAGAAGCTGTAGTTATTTACCCGGGTCGAGGTGTCACCGCCATTAACCGCAAAATTATGTAAGATAAGCGGTGAATGCGGAAAATTTTGTAAGATAAGCGGTGAATGCGGTGAACTTACATAAACCAGGTGGTGAATGCGGTGAAAAAAACCTTAATCGCCCGGTAGCGGTGAAATTACATAATTATACCGCTGAATTTAGCGGTGAAATTACATAAATTCACCGCCTCGAAACAAAATGTCCAAAATATGTAAGATAAGCGATGAATGCGGTGAAATTACATATATTCAACGCTTAATTTAGTGGTGAACTTACATAAATTCACCGCTTGGAAAAAAGTGTTAACATTTTGCGAGAAGAACAGTGAATGCGGTGAAATTACATAAATTCACCGCTTAACTTAATGGTGAACTTACATAAATTCACCGCTTAGAAAAAAGAGGTAAATTTGTGTGAGAACAGCAGTGAAAGCGGTGAAATTACAAGAAATCACCGCTTGTTTTAATGGTGAAACTACACAAACTCAGCGCTTGGAAAAAAAGTGTTAAAATTTGGTGAAAACAGCGCTGAATGCGGTCTAATTACAAAAATTCAATGCTTGTTTTAGTGGTGAAATTACACAACCTCACCGCTTGGAAAAAAGTGCTATAACTGCACGAAAACAACAGTTTTTTGAATCCGTAGCTTTTGGAAATTTAATATTTTGTTTTTTTTGAAATCGTGAAACCATTGTTTGATTTTGTCAAAACTCACAAAATACCCTGGCCTTAGGATGAGGTGGGAAATTTTTCCCACTTCGCAGTAGAGGTTTTGGGTGTTCAGTAATTAATGAGTGTTCTTTAATTGCGTACTGATAAGTCTACGTTGCGATGTTTTTGGTCGTTTTGCGTGATTTTCCTAGGAATTGGGGTCTTATAATAGCCCGAAAATTGGGCTAGGCCTAATGTTCTTGACGATTTCTCCCAATCTACTTTACCAAGTGAGACGCTCATTGCTGCAATTTGTCGGCACTAACCTCCGTTTTTTTAGTGTTTAATTGGTCTCTCAAATTGGCCTAATCGAAAAGTTTTTAATGTTTATAATTGAAAAAACTCGAAGTAAAATTTTGTTGTATTTTAGGGACACGCTTCACGTTTCAGATTTTTTTTCCTAAACTACTTTGCCAATTTGGCCGGGCATAATAGCGTTTTGTTTAATTTAAGTTTTCATGGTATGCAGTTTTTAATTGTTGTCTAAACTGACATGATCGGAAGGTTATTAAGCTGTAAATTTTAAAATTCAAGAAATAAAAATTGTTATAAATTTTTTTTAGTATTGATGTTTTTTTCTTCTAAATTGGGTTAGTGTTAATTGCGTTATTCAGACTTTTTGTCTATAGAACTTTTCGACTCCTTAGTTTTCGGGAATTCATTTTTTGTTGGCAAAATCTTGATTTTGCCGGAAGTTGGCGTTTCCCATTAGCTCAAAAATCCGGGTACGCTTCATGTGTTTGACAATTTTTCTAAAACTACTGTACAAAATTGCATGGTTCTAATTTCGTTTGTTGACACCAAACATTTCTTGAATGTAGCGTTTAGTTGTTTCCTGAAATCGGCCTACTCAAAAAGTTATTAATGTTTAAATTTAAAAAAAAGTTCGAAAAATTTTTTTTGTGGCTCACGCTTAATTCTTCTGATGATTTTTCTTAACTTATTCCGCCAATTTGGTCGTGCACAGTCCTGTTTTACTAATTCTAAGTTTTTACAGGCGTGCCGTTTTTTAATTGGTGTCTCAATTGGCCTGCTCAGAAGGTGATTAGACTTAAATCTGAAAAAAATTAATAATAATGATGTCTCAATTTTTTTCAGTACTGATGTAGTTTTTCTTCTAAATATGGTTATTATTACTTGCAATTTGTATTATTTAGGCTTTGTTTGGGTCTTTGAAGGTTTTCGAATCCTTAGTTTTTGGAAATTCATTAATTTTTTTTGCGAAAACGTTTAATTCTCGTTCGAGTTACATTTTTGTCAAAAGACCCAAAACAAACCGGCCTTTATGGCGAGGTGGGATTTTTCCCACTTCGAAAAAGAACTTTTGAGTATTCAATAACTACAGAGTGGATCTGAATTGCGCTCAGAATGGTCTACGTGGCGCCGCTATTTGTCGTTTTGCGCGCAGAAACTGGGCTCTCGCAATAGCCGAAAAATCGGGGTATGGTTCATGTCATCAAAGATTTCTCCATAACTACTGTACCAAATTGCACGGTAATTGTCGCATTTTACTGAAACTAAGCTTTTATTGCTTGCAACGTTTAGTTGAGTTCCCAAATCAGCCTAATCGAAAAGTTAATAATGTTAAAATTTGAAAAAAATGGAAGTAAAAATTATATTTTCGGGGGCACGCTTATGGTTTTTGACAATTTTTGCAGAGCTACTTAACCAATTTGGCCAGTCATAGTCGCGTTTTAGTGACTGGGAGATTTGTAAAGGCCTGCAGTCTTTAATTGTTGTCTAAATTGGCCTGCTCCGAACGTTTTTAAACTGTAAATTTTTAAAGTTTAAAAAATAATGATGTTTTAAATGTTTTCCAGTACTGATTTAATTATTCTTCTAATTTGGGTTATTGTAGCTTGCAAATTGTGTTATTTAGGCTTGGTTTGTGTCCCTGAAGCTTTAGGATACTTTGTTTTTGTCAATTCAACAACTTTTTTATTATTTCCGAAATCATGAAATTCTTGTTAGATTTCTTTTTTTTATCAAAACACACAAAACACCCTGGCCTCTAGGGCGAGGTGGGAAATTTTTCCCACTTCGCAGTAGAGGTTTTGGGCGTTCCGTATCTTATGAGTGGACTTGAATTGCCTTCAGATTTGTCTACGTGGCACCGTTTTTAGCCGTTTTGCTAGTGTTTGCGAGAAATTGGGCTCTCCCAATAGCCCAAAAATCGTAGTCTGCTTCATGTCATCAAAGATTTCTCCAAAACTACACTACCAAATTAAACGGGCATAGGCGCGTTTTGTTGCTTATGAAACCCTTGTGATTGATGTATTCAATTGTTGTTCTGAGTCAATAACCGAAAAAAGTTATTCATGTCCAAACTTTGAGAAAATTTGTAATTTATGGTCATATGGGGTCTTTTTTGGTCATTTTCGATTTTCTCATTCAATTTTTGACCAAAATGAGTTGTTACTGGCTTGATCTGTTGCTGTTAAGACGTTCTTCTCTGGAATGGCTAGTCACATTCCTGAAAATATCCTTTAGAACACTTATTTACTGATGAATGCAGAAAATTAAAATTTTTTCTCAAATTTTATGGCAGAAGGGTGTTTTGCGCAATTGAACAAATTTTTCGGCGTGCGTTTTGTGTTTTCTAGAGACTATTTAGGTTGTTGAAGCTAAATGTGTCAAATATTGGGGTTAATTCATCAATTTATCTTTTTTCGCGATTTCATCAAAATTCTGTGGATGTTGTTTTATGTCAAAACACACAAAACATAATAGCCTTCATGGTGAGGTGGGAAAATTTTTCCCACCTCTCCATGAAGGTTTGACGTGACCTAGAACTTGGAAGTGGACCAGAATTACACCCACAAATACGCCGGGAACGCTGTTTCACGTTGTTTTACGTCGGTTCCGGAGATCTTGGGCTTCGATTTTAGCCCAAAAAATGGGGTACAGAACAGTATATTGTTAATAACTCCTAAAGTACTGGACCAAAATAAACGAAAGTGGTCGCATTTTGTTAGCACTGAACCCCTCTTGCTTGCAGTATTTAGTTGGTTTCCTAAATCGGCCTAGTCAAAAGTTATTAATGTTCAAAGTTGAAATAGTTCGAATTTTCGGGCTATTCTGGGTGACCCAAATTTCGGTACTACAAAAAACCCGATTTACCCAATAAATGTTAGTGTTTTAGAATCCTCAGTTACTGGGGAGTGTCCCCATATATATTTTTCATACTAGTTTGTGATGTTCAGACTGTCAATTTGTCCTCTGAACAGATGTCACTTCGCTTTTTCGCAATTTGGTACGGTACCTTGTTTTTGCTATAACTCCTTCTACAGTGCACCGATTGGGCTCATTTTTTAATATGATGCGTATCTCAAGCAGTGCTACAAACAAGGCGTTTGTTTTGTTCAGCCGTTTTCGAGAAACTACCCTGTAAACTTGACCCCATTTTGACCCCAGAAGCGGATGACGGTCAGTCTGATCACTTTTTTCACTTCGTGAACACCCGATTTAACGGACAAATGTTAGTGTTTCAGAATCCTCAGTTTATGCTGAGTATCCCTATATATATATATATTTTATGGTGTTTTACGTAGTCCAGGTGGTCAATTTTAGCGAAACCTGCTCCGTACTTCTCCTATTTAGTCATTTGGTACGGTACATTTATGTTGGAATATCTCCACGTAGAGTAAACCGATTTTTGATCTGTTTGTTGATTTGAACTCAGCGTGAGCCGTACTTGAATCCCTGTAAATGGCGTTTTGTTTCTTTCAGCCGTTTTCGAGAAAATGGCCAGGACACATACCTCCATTTTTACCTATTCGTGTCCGGGTACATTTCGGGTATGTACATGTTAGACCAACAAAAAAGACGAATTTAGCCCCGCGAATTGGTTCTTTAGACTCCCCTGATGGTGAGCATTCTCCTCATATATGTTTTATAGGGCGTTTTCCGTAGTTCAGAAGGTCAATTTTAGCTCTGAAAGTGACGTATCTCTCTTCTGGGGTCAGTTGGTACGGTACCTTATTTTTGCTATAACTCGTCGAATAAAGCACCGATTGGGTTCATTTTTTCATATGATGCGTATCTCAAGCAGCGCTACAAACTGTACTAAGGGGGTTTATTTTTGTTCAGCCGTTTCAGAGAAATTGGCCAGTAAACTTGCCCTCGTTTTAGCCCCAGAAGAGGTTGACACCAGTGGTGACACCAGTGGTGACACCATTGACACCTTGAAGCGTTGAACTGTGTTTTAGAAAATTAGTGTTTTGAATAGCCCGTCTAACGTAGATTCCGAATATATATACTATATATATCATTTTCTGTGGTTTAGGTGTTCAATTTTAGCTCTGGAGGTGGTGTATCTCTCCTCCATGGTCATTTGGTACGGTACCTTCTTTTTGCTATAACTCCTCGAAGAATGTACCGATTGGGCTCATTTTTTAATATGATGCGTATCTCAAGCAGTGCTAAAAAGGGTACTAAGGGTGTTTGTTTTTGTTCAGCCGTTTTTGAGAAATTGGCCAGGGAACTTGGCCCCGATTGACCTCCTTGGGAGAAAAACACCACTGCCCATCGACTTTGAATTTCTAAGTACTTATCAGAAACAAGTGATGGTATATATAGTTTTAAAGCCCGTTTCACGGGCAATTCAATGAGCTATGTCTCGTTTCAATTGGTTCAGTATTTCAGAAGTTATTAACAATTTTCGACCTCGAACCTCCGAAAATGACCACATGCTCACTCCTCGATCTTTAATTTTTCTTTAATCAGAGTGTTTATGTTAACAACCAGTTAATATGAGTTACAATATCATTGTATCAAATTTTTAAGACTATGTTGAACGTTTTTGGTTTGCTCTTCGGGAAACAATAATCGAACGAGCGTTTGGTACCAATTGAAAAAAGGGCATGGTGACTGAATGGTCCGGAATAGGTCTTTTTCATCGGGTCAAAGAGTTGTTCAAATCGAACCAAACTCGGTATGTATTATCCCCTGTGTATATAGTGTCTAAAACAAAAAGAATTTTTGCTAAAGCTTGCCTAGGAATAAAGTTAGTTTTTCATACGGAAATTTGCGAAATTCGCTATTAGCGAATTTTAAAAATAGGTCTTTTTTATTGAATCAAGGAGTTGTTCAAAGTGAACCAAATTGATATCCCAAACTACCAGTACTATTTAGGTTGTAATGCAAAACGAATGGTTGTGCTAACTTTCCTAGAAAGAAAGTTCGTATTTCATACGGAAATTTCCTATTATCTCCGAATAATTTTGAATAAGTTTATTTAAGAATAGGTCTTTTTCATTGGGTCAAGGAAATGTTCAAAGCAAACCAAACTTGGTATGGAGAATCTCCTGTGTAATAAGATTATAATAAACCGGCAATTTGTGCTTTGGGGTCAATACTTCAAAAACTCGTAGAATAGAAATGTTAAGTTCGGAAAGCTATAGCAATTTTTTTTGTTTTACTCTCTAGATACACGTGGTTTGGCTCCATTTGAACAACTCCTTGACCGGATGAAAAAGACTTATTCCGGACGATTCAGTCACCATGCCCTTTTTTCAATTGGTACCAAACGCTCGTTCGGTTATTGTTTCCCGAAGAGCAAACCAAAAACGTTCAACATAGTCTTAAAAGTTTGATACGATGATATTGTAACTCATATTAACTGGTTGTTAACATAAACACTCTGATTAAAGAAAAATTAAAGATCGAGGAGTGAGCATGTGGTCATTTTCGGAGGTTCGAGGTCGAAAATCCATATTTGAAAATTAAATATTCCAAATAATCGCAAATTTCCGTATGAAAAGCTAACTTTTTTCCTAGGCAAGCTATAGCAAAAATTCTTTTTTTAGACTCTATATATACAGGGGATGCTCCATGCCGAATTTGGTTTGATTTGAACAACTCCTCGACCCGATGATAAAGGCCTATTTTTAAAATTCTATGATCGCAAAATAGTTGTCTATGTGTTGTCAAATTTCGAGCTCTAAAAACTCTCTATTTAGTGTTTCAACTTAAATTGTTTTTCAACCTATTCAAGGACTTACTCAATTAGTTTGAGGATCTAAGGAGGAGTGTCAACATATAGAAAGAGTCTGAAACCGAATGACTTTTTGGCCTAGCTGCCCTTTGAAAAACTAAGTCAATACGCTGTCAAATTTGAGCTCTATCTAAACCGAGCCAGCGTTAAAACTGGGTGCACCCATTCCCGGGTATCAGGGGACGCCACCAAGTGTGAACTGGGACCACCCACCACGGGTCGGAGTGGGACCACTCAGCCCCGGGTATCAGGGGTATAGGATTAGGGTTTAACGATTCGCGTTTGGGGTTTTTCTCTTTAATTTCTCTGACATTTTTTCAGACCTGAGCTTTTAGAACTGATTCTATTGACATTACTGTTTTAGATTCTTTGCCTTCTGCACATAAAACTTTGATGATGGACCCAAAACGTGTCGGCGTTCCGTATGCAAACTTAGTAGATGAACCCCCAAAAAAGAGGTTTAAGCCGAGCTTCTCGAAACAGCAAATCCAGGGACGATTGTGGAAGGAGATAAATGGACAAAAACTCGAGTTTCTGTATAACAACTTTGATAATGAGAAGAAGATCAAGACTGCAATCGTGGGAGATTTCATTGTGGACTCCCTTTGTGTAGATGGATGCGTATCTTTGTCTCTGTCTGGTGGCAGAGTGGAACAGTTCTATGCCCTTTTGGACACCTTAGAGAGTTACAAAAGTGTCATTTTCACAATTGGGGGAAACAATCTCTCTTACTTTAATGAGGCGGGGGAGGAACCCGAAATTGTTATGGGAAAGATACGAAAGTTCTATAATGCGATTCGAGAATTGCCACAAAAACCCAAAGTAGTCGCCTGCACAGTGCTAAAGAGATGCCAGGCTAAGCATTTTAACATCGACCGGTTTAATGCAATGCTGACCAGTTCTTCCATAAATTTTTATCGTATGCACCAGCATGTGCATAAGGCAAAATGCTTTAAAGACAGTGATGGGATTCACCTAACAGAAGAAGGTTTCCATGCGCTCGCTTGTGGAATCAACAAATGTATCATAGACAAAAAACTTGATTGATTGATTGATTGAAGTCCTTACTTGCAGTCCTTTTGGTTTATTCATAATTTGCCACTTCATATGACATTATTTGAGCAGTTTCAGTTTGACCAGTGTCAATTTGACCGGTTGCAATTTGACTTTATTTGTTTTATACATTTTCGTTCTCTGGTGGTTTTATATATTGATAACATTGAATTCTTAGTTTCTTGTAATTTTTTTGGAACAGTTTGCTACTGTAGTTGCATATGATCTGAAACAAAGCTGTACTGACCACTGGAAAATAAAGTTGTTTTGCGAGAGAAAATTCTTTCTTAATTTGTATAGGAAAAACTTTTTCAGCTGGCGAATTGCTCGCTGCGGCTTAAATAAAATAGAAATATCTGTGGACTTGTACAGCGGGCGTTTTGTCTGCTGCGGCCTATGAGAATAATTGATTAGATTTACTTGCGTAATTCAGTGGACATTTTGTCTGCTGCGAAATAGGTCTAATAGCGTACTTTTTCAGCGGGCAAATTGCTCGCTGCGGCTTAAAAAAAATAGAAATATCTGCGGACTGGTACAGCGGGCGTTTTGTCTGCTGCGGCCTATGAGAATAATTGATTAGATTTACTTGCGTAATTCAGTGGACAATTTGTCTGCTGTGAAATAGGTCTAATAGCGTACTTTTTCAGCGGGCGAATTGCTCGCTGCGGCTTAAATAAAATAGAAATATCTGCGGACTTGTACAGCGGGGGTTTTGTCTGCTGCGGTTTATGAGAATAATAGATTAGATTTACTTGCGTAATTCAGTGGACATTTTGTCTGCTGCGAAATAGGTCTAATAGCGTACTTTTTCAGTGGGCGAATTGCTCGCTGCGGCTTAAATGAAATAGAAGTATCTGCGGACTTGTACAGCGGGCGTTTTGTCTGCTGCGGCCTATGAGAATAATTGATTAGATTTACTTGCGTAAATTAGTGGGCATTTTGTCTGCTGCAAAATAGGTCTAATAGCGTACTTTTTCAGCGGGCGAATTGCTCGCTGCGGCTTAAATAAAATAGAATTACCTGCTGACTTGTACAGCGGGCGTTTTGTCTGCTGCGGCCTATGAGAATAATTGATTAGATTTACTTGCGTAATTAAGTGGACATTTTGTCTGCTGCGAAATAGGTCTAATAGCGTACTTTTTCAGCGGGCGAATTGCTCGCTGCGGCATAAATAAAATAGAAATATCTGCGGACTTGTAGAGCGGGCGTTTTGTCTGCTGCGGCCTATGAGAATAATTGATTAGATTTACTTGCGTAATTCAGTGGACATTTTGTCTGCTGTGAAATAGGTCTAATAGCGTATTTTTTCAGCGGGCAAATTGCTCGCTGCGGCTTAAATAAAATAGAAATATCTGCGGACTTGTACAGCGGGCGTTTTGTCTGCTGCGGCCTATGAGAATAATTGATTAGATTTACTTGCGTAATTCAGTGGACATTTTGTCTGCTGCGAAATAGGTCTAATAGCGTACTTTTTCAGCGGGCGAATTGCTCGCTGCGGCTTAAATAAAATAGAAATATCTGCGGACTTGTACAGCGGGCGTTTTGTCTGCTGCGGCCTATGAGAATAATTGATTAGATTTACTTGCGTAATTCAGTGGACATTTTGTCTGCTGCGAAATAGGTCTAAAAGCGTACTTTTTCAGCGGGCAAATTGCTCGCTGCGGCTCAAATAAAATAGAAATATCTGCGGACTTGTACAGCGGGCGTTTTGTCTGCTGCGCCCTATGAGAATAATTGATTAGATTTACTTGCGTAATTCAGTGGACATTTTGTCTGCTGCGAAATAGGTCTAATAGCGTACTTTTCCAGCAGGCGAATTGCTCGCTGCGGCTTAAATAAAATAGAAATATCTGCGGACTTGTACAGCGGGCGTTTTGTCTGCTGCGGCCTATGAGAATAATAGATTAGATTTACTTGCGTAATTCAGTGGACATTTTGTCTGCTGCGAAATAGGTCTAATAGCGTACTTTTTCAGCCGGCGAATTGCTCGCTGCGGCTTAAATGGAATAGAAGTATCTGCGGACTTGTACAGCGGGCGTTTTGTCTGCTGCGGCCTATGAGAATAATTGATTAGATTTACTTGCGTAATTCAGTGGACATTTTGTCTGCTGCGAAATAGGTCTAATAGCGTACTTTTTCAGCAGGCGAATTGCTCGCTGCGGCTTAAATAAAATAGAAATATCTGCGGACTTGTACAGCGGGCGTTTTGTCTGCTGCGGCCTATGAGAATAATAGATTAGATTTACTTGCGTAATTCAGTGGACATTTTGTCTGCTGCGAAATAGGTCTAATAGCGTACTTTTCCAGCAGGCGAATTGCTCGCTGCGGCTTAAATAAAATAGAAATATCTGCGGACTTGTACAGCGGGCGTTTTGTCTGCTGCGGCCTATGAGAATAATAGATTAGATTTACTTGCGTAATTCAGTGGACATTTTGTCTGCTGCGAAATAGGTCTAATAGCGTACTTTTTCAGCCGGCGAATTGCTCGCTGCGGCTTAAATGGAATAGAAGTATCTGCGGACTTGTACAGCGGGCGTTTTGTCTGCTGCGGCCTATGAGAATAATTGATTAGATTTACTTGCGTAATTCAGTGGACATTTTGTCTGCTGCGAAATAGGTCTAATAGCGTACTTTTTCAGCAGGCGAATTGCTCGCTGCGGCTTAAATAAAATAGAAATATCTGCGGACTTGTACAGCGGGCGTTTTGTCTGCTGCGGCCTATGAGAATAATAGATTAGATTTACTTGCGTAATTCAGTGGACATTTTGTCTGCTGCGAAATAGGTCTAATAGCGTACTTTTTCAGCGGGCGAATTGCTCGCTGCGGCTTAAATGGAATAGAAGTATCTGCGGACTTGTACAGCGGGCGTTTTGTCTGCTGCGGCCTATGAGAATAATTGATTAGATTTACTTGCGTAAATCAGTGGGCATTTTGTCTGCTGCGAAATAGGTCTAATAGCGTACTTTTCAGCGGGCGAATTGCTCGCTGCGGCTTAAATAAAATAAAAGTATCTGCGAGCTTGTACAGGGGGCGTTTTGTCTGCTGTGGCCTATGTGAACAAATGATTAGATTTACTTGCGTAATTTTTAACTGGATCCAAATTGCTCCACTGCTTCCCACTTATAGCATCTCATCCCAAAAGTTACTTCGCCATTTTTAGTTTTCAGAAGTGATGCCACTCAATAAGTTGTTCTGTTATTTGTTCAGAAATGAAGCGGGAGACCTACAGTTCTTAAATTTGATTGATGACCGATGGCCAAAAATGGTCATAACGCAGAAAATAAATCTACAGCTATTGAGTGAAGTAATCTTAAACCTAGAAACAGGCAAGCAAAGCTACTACTTAATCTGTAAAGGCGCCGAAGCTGATGTGAAACGGAGATATGATGCGGATATCCTGGAGGAAAAGAAGTTGAAATCTCTGCAGTCGAAGACCAACCCAGTGGGCAGCCATCGAAAGCTTGAAAAACAAGTGACAGAAAAGGGATCAGATAATTTAACGAATGTAGTTGTGAGAGAGGAAAGCAGTAAAAATGGAGGTGAAATTTCAGCCTCTGGAAGTGACAACTATATGGCTGTTGAGAGTTCTCACCAGAAGGACTTGATGACTAAGAGTGTTTATAAAGAGCCAGTGAAAAGAAAAGCGGACAATGACACGAGGCTCTCTGAATTGATAAGAGAAACGAAGAAAAAAAGCAACTTGGATTCTATGGTTTGTCATTTTTAAAAATAAAAAAGTCTTCTAAAAAATAGTAAGATTCTTGCCAGTAAGGTTCCTAACGTAAAATTATTTTTGTTCAGTGCTGCCATAACCACAAGGATGTATGTGCTCTCCTCAAGTCTGACGAAGCGAAGTTTGCTAGCTTTATAAATGATCATGCCCAGGCTATGGTAGACTAGAACAAAAAACTTGAGCAAGAAGTGCAAAGTTTTAAGTCATTGGTTAGTTTTCGTGCAATTATTTGCTGCTTGTACTCGATGACCATTTTTGGGTTCTTGTAGGTCCATGAAGGGACGAAAATTAACGAAGAGGAAGAAAGTGCAGTACCAGAAATTGAAGCTGATGGCGTCGCGTGTGTTCGATTTCTTGAAGGAATTGACTTGTATGACCTTGGTTACGTGAAAAATCCAGAGGACGCTGGCAAGAAACTAAGAACCAAAATTTGGAACTGTGACGGTTTGACCGAGAAAATGATTTCGCCTTGTAAAAAAAACCACGATCAACGTGTTGCCGCAACTCCGGAAAAAGTAGCTCAATTTAAGGGTGTGTTTAGTTTTTGTTTCATCACTACAATAGATTGGGCACTGTTAGATTGATAAGTTGGTTTTAGCCCACATCAAAAAACTTTATGGTAAAGCCAAGTTCACAGAAGTCTACCCAAGAGCTCGTAAAGCTGCAAATCAAGCGGGAAGAAATAGAAAGAACTTCCTCAGGAGAAAACAGAGTAAAGATTTGAAAAAGAGTGATTCAAAGAGAGAAGAGTCAGAAGTCGGAGATGAGGCGCGAGGTTTTTAGTTTGATTACAGTTTGTTAGTCGCTCTGAGTGAAATGGTTTAGTTTTACATTAAGAAGTTTGATGTTAGATTTGATGTACTTAAACATTATTTACCCTGTTGGCATAGCAGATGAGCTAGTATTGTTATAGTTTTAATACGAGTTTGGCATATTTTGTGATGAGAATTTCATAAGCAGGATTTTATTCCTTAATCGTTTTGATTTTGTCCTCGATAAGCAAGCAAATTAATTGAGCTTCTTGTTATCCCCAACTGTTTTGAAATCTTTTTGATTGAAAAAGAGGGTGGATTTTTCAAATCAACAAGCCGTAGTTCTAATTAAACAAGCATTGGAGTGCAAGTTCACCATTATAGGTGAGTTCTCTAAGAGGATTCTGGCACACGAAGTTTTTCCAGCTTGGAAAGTTTTGCTGCGTTATTCCATAAATAACTTCCTGTTGGCGCAATTTTTAGATACAATGAAAAAATCTGGCAAAAACAAGAAAAAGAAGTATTCTCTCTCTATTGACAAGGAACCTCTGCAGCAGCCAGCTCATCAAAGGAAATTGACATTTGAGGGATGTTCATTTAGTCAACCAATGTTAGCACGTGGCTCCAATGAAACAATCGATAACCAATTTGAAACGGCAGGACCATCCTCGAGAACACGAGTAAACCCCACAAAAAGACTAAATGAATCTGATTCTGAAGTCGAGATAAACAACTCAGTCAAACTATCTCTGATGAAAGCAGAACAGAAATAGATTTTCGTTGGCTCTAAGGAGGTGCATCTATTGGGTGTTATTAGTGAGCTATGGCCAGAAAATTTCAGCTATATCCAACGATCGACGTCGGAAGAAAATAAAAGTACGACTCTGAAAATTGATGGCATGGATGTTTCGTGTCGATTGCTCTTCAAGGGTTCCAAAAAACTGCAAAAAAAGTCTACGAAAAATATGAGGCGCAATTGAAAAGTGGTGTGAGACCTGAAAGCTTGAAAGTCACGTTTGTTAAGGTCGATCGTAAACGACAAGTCTTTGATGACGTGAACTTCCTATCAAAGACTGGCACGAATACCAAGCAAAGCTCCTTGCCGGCTTTAGGCGGGTCTCCAAATCAATCAAAAGAACCTCGAATTACCTCTAAGGAGACGACATTGAAGACTCCAACACAAGTGGGGCCCATTGAATTGCGTGATTTACCACCTTGTCCAAAGCTTACACCCGCCAATCGTGGTCAAGACTCAGATCCAGATTCTGATTGCGACATGTTTGAAGAGTTTGCCAACGCTCACGAAATGAGAATGGCTTCTTTGATGAAAGCTTTTAATGAAGAGTGTGTGAGGCAGACCAAGAGAAGGAATTTTCTTCTAGAAACACTAAAGGATCAGGTAATCTTTTTTATAAACATATGACGGTCTTTTTATCGTGAATGAGTTTGGAAAATCAGCTTCTAGATATTCTTCTACAGATACATAAAAACCAGGCAGTCTTTGTTATTAAGGTAGGAAAGGTCTTTTTACGGCTATTGAGCTTCAGAAAAGAGCTTTTGAAAATTTTGATCTAGAAATACCTAATGATTTGTTAATCTTTGAGATAAAGGTATAATTTTTGTCTTTTAATTGTTATTGAGAGTTTTTAAAAGGCTGCTTTTATAGCGACTGCTTTTAAAAGAGGATATCTCCTACTTGAAACACAACTTCCAAAGCGTGGATGAGTATCCCGAATGGGAGGTACAACAAACGCCAGTCCTCCATGATGGATTTGATTTAATGACTATCTCCGCAGGAAGCGATGTGGGATCATTTGGACGTTCGATTGGCACTCATCTCTTTTCTTCTGGAGAAATTAACAAGCTGATTTCCCCGAAGCGAAAGGTGGACAAAATTCGTTCTCCGGTATCTGACGAGCTTTCGGAAAAATTCAAAAATGTGGTGCGTCAGAAGTATCCGGCAACTCCAAATCTTGCCTACAAAGTGGCAAGGAAATCGTACAATCAGTTGGTTCGAGACAGCTGCAGGTTTGCTGAAAACGAAGGTCATGTTACTGCTACGGCAACTAACAGTTCGTTCCAACCAAGTGACTATTCTGTCGAAAGATCCAATACTCAAGAGCAATTAGATGACGAAGCTTAAATAGAATTAGAATTATTTAGATTTAGTGTTAATTAGAATTATTGTTTAAAGTTTATCATTGATATCCAGAAGTCAAATCGCAGTTTTAATCTGTTCAGTCACGTGCGTTTGCGCTGAGAATTTACGAGGAGTCAATTTATTGGTTTTTAAATCAAGTTACAAATGTTTTCGGTGCCAAACTCTAAATTATGTCGTTTAATTGTTTGTTAAAATAGCTTGAAGATAGCTTTTCTGGAAGCATCTTGGTCAGATTGAAAGATTTGAATGAATTCAAGTTTTGTTTTCCCAGTTCTAACTGCTCGCAGTTATTTTAGTCATGTCTTTCTAATGCATTTTCTGCTAACACTTTTTTGTCGCGCGTTCTGTTGTTACAGCGCAACTGAACCAACAATATTCGGTTATGTTCATATAGTATTGATTGCGAATATGGCTCTTCAGGTGCGAAATGTCAGTTTGTGAAAAGCTAGTGATAGCTGATGCTTTTGTTGTGTCCAATATTTTGAAGCCGCAAGAGCGTAGGCCAATGATGATGTACAAAATTGATGACTTCTCAGATTTTCTTAATGAGGTGAGCTCGAATTCAACTCTTGCCAAGACTTTAGAAGGCTTTTCGAAACTGTACCGGGAGGCAGATAATAGAGGTTACAGAATTTTGCCGGACAAGTTTGGAGGTTTTGGCCTTTGCAATGTAACTGGGAAATTGCTGAAGCCAAAATTTGAGCCACTGGAGGACATTGTTGGAATAATTGAAGAGATTCCCGATAGTTTGAAAGAAAAACTGAGCCCCCTTTCAATTATGAAAAGCAGTTTTACAGAGTAGGAAGTGGTATTGCTTGGAGTGACAAGATTTGTCAATCACAGTTGTTATCCTAACACACGTTATTTCCAGGGATACAGCTGCAATTACTTGCCGTATAAAGCATTGAGACTTCAAGTCATACGGTCAATAAAACCAGGCGAGGAAATAACAGTCGATTACGGAGATTCTTTTTTTGGCAGCTTTGGAGAGTGCAAATGTGATTATTGTGCTGAAAAACACTCTTCTCGAATTGAACCAGATGCGAGCAATCAGGAGGGCAAATTTTTTGCTTCTTGTGAAAATCGTTCAGAGTTTGAAGGCCCGAGTTCAGACAATTCTTCAGAAGGCACGCATGTTTCAAGCCCAACAGAAAAGCAGTCAAAAATTGGCTCCCCTCTTTTGTTTAGTCATTTAACTGAAAACGAGACATCGTCGGATGATTCAGATGTAGGAAATGCTCTTGCAGAATCTGTTGGCACTTTCTCTGAAAAAGATACCGTTGGGGAGATTTCTGTTAATAGTAAGGCAATATACAGGAAAAGAAGGTTGGGAAGACAGCACAAGGGTAGCGTCAAGGTGCACCGATCTTCTAAAACTGATCCTGTTGAAGTAATTGACGGCTTTATTGAACAGACAGCAAGTTTTTCCGGTCAAATTGATGACGAGCAACCACTTCTATCAGATTATGATCCAGTTCCGATATCTGATCAAGTGATATCGTCTTCCGTTGCAGCACGCGGCTACTCCTTTTTTACAACTGATGATCAGTCGGAAACAAGTAGCGAACGAAGCCCAGACAGAACGCCATTAGTTAGCTCATCAAGTTTTCCTCAACTGAATTTTCCCGAGAACATTCTATGTGGGAACTCCAACGTTACAGTCCACAATGCCCTAATTTCGCTTCTAACCCTTGTGGCAAAACATGGGGGCTCGGACGAACTTCTATATGATCTGATTAAACGAGAGCAATTTATTCATCCTAATTCTGGGTTCCCGACGCCTTTCAGCGTGAAAACGCTGATTCCTGAACTCTCAAATAACTATACTAAAAGTCACACGTGTTACGATAATGGCGAGTTGATTTGTCTGCATTTTTTTGAACATCTTAGATCTGTTGTAGAGAAAAATCACGAACATATTCTGAGGTACAGTTCAACCCGAGAACAATATAAAGACTTGAATTTGGAACCCGTCTTAGAAGGTGACTGCATGCGCCTCCGACTGATTGTGAATACAGATGGAGCCATTGTTCGTGATAGTGCGAACGAGTCGGCATACCCTGTGTGGGTTGCTTTAGCGGATCTGCCACCAATTCTTCGATCGAAATATGAGAATATTGTTCTCTGTAGTGTTTGGCATGGAAGTGGGGATTTGCCTTGGGACGATATCTTCAAAAGTTATCAACAGGAAATATCAAGAAAGTTCACTGTAAACGCTGAGGACTATGTTTTTGATGCAAAATTTAAGACAATTGCCTTAATTGTAGATCTTCCTTGCAAGAGTAGTGTCCTTAAAATGAAAAAATTTAACGGGTATTATGGTTGCACTTTATGTGAAATGTGAGGCAAGCATAGGCTTGGGGCCCACTTTTACCCTCATAGCGAAGATTTGAAAATGAGAAAACCGGAAAATCATTATCGCCAATCTATCCTGTTTGAAAGCGGCGATGTTGATTACAGGAAATCAAACAAAGAAGACGATCCCGAAATTGATAGCAAAGGTGTTCAAGGTTACCCTTATGTGTTTAAAGTTATTCCAAATCTTCCTCTCACTGCCCCTATAGATACGATGCACCAACTTTGTAAAGGTGTTGCTAAAGACTTGTTGGAGTTTCTTTTTGAGATCAGTGGATCTCCAGTCACAATTGAGTATGCAACAGTCAATCTAAAATTACCGTCAGAGTTTAAGCGAAGTGTTCGTTCTCTTGATAACTTGAAGCATTTCAAAGCAAATGAACTAAAAATGTATCTCCTGTATCTAGCGCCGATTGTTTTCCGACCTCTTCTTAACGACTATTCAGATTTCCGTGATTTAAACTACCTTGTTTTTGCACTTCGTTCGCTCTATGAGAGTGGGGAAAATGCTTCTTTATGTGGATTGCTTTTGGAAGCTTTTTGTAGAAATATGCATTTCAAATACCCAGGAAGACAATTTGAGTCGATTAATTTTCATCTGTTGCGGCACCTCGCTTGGCAATGTGAATTTTTTGGACCCCTGTGGACCACTTCTGCGTCACTTTTTGAATCTGCTAATCATTATCCAATCCGGCCTATAACTGGAACAGTTAACACGTGCAAGTTATTAGTTCAAAGATATGTCCGAAATCGCGAACTGATGCTGTCAAATCTAAAAGACGATTCTTTGAAACCTTTGGTTTCGAATTTACTCGGGAAAAAACTGCCAATTAAAGAAGACTACAGGTTTGTTGAAACACAGGAAGTTAAAATGTTGGTTGATCAGTTCCCCTCCGCTAAAATTTTCTGCCGATATGACGGAAAGTTTCTTCTTGATTGCGCCTGCTACTCCCGAAGCACTAGTAATAGCTATGTTGAGATCGGAAAAAATTCAAAAGTGGGACAATTGATTGCATTTTATGACAATGGAACAGTGCGATGCTTGATTCGCGTCTTTAAAATTTTAGAAAGACTTCCCATTAACTTAGAAGGAACTGACTTTGCCGAGTGCTGCGAAAAATTTTGAACCTCTAGGTTTTGCTGTTGAACAAACGGAAGAGACTCTTCACTATGACGTCGATGATACCTGCAAATTAATCCGGATTTCATACGATCAATTGTATTTTGTGAAACTGCTAAAACACTTTGAGCATGATTAATACTTTGTGTCAAACTAGATATCAACGTAAAGTTTTTCAACCTAGTGAAGGACTAATTCAATTAGTTTGAGGGTCTAGGGAGCAGTGTCAAACTCCGAATAGAACCAGAAAGCGAATGAATTTTTGACCTAGCTGGTCTACGAAAAAAGTTGTCGATACGTTTTTAAATTTCGAGCTCTGAAAACACCTATTTAGTGTTTCAACATAAATCGTTTTTCAGTCTAGTCAAGGACTTATTCAATTAATTTGAGGGTCCAAGGAGGAGTGTAAACATTAGAATAGAGTCTGAAAGCGAATGAATTTTTGACCTAGCTGGTCTACAAAAAAAGTTGTCGATACGTTGTTAAATTTCGAGCTCTGAAAACACCTATTAAGTGTTTCAACATAAATCGTTTTTCAGTCTAGTCAAGGACTTATTCAATTAATTTGAGTGTCTAAGGAGGAGTGTCAACATTGCAATAGAGTATGAAAGGGAATGAGTTTTTGACCTAGCTGGTCTAAAAGAAGTTGTCGATACGTTGTTAAATTTCGAGCTCTGAAAACACCTATTTAGTGTTTCAACATAAATCCTTTTTCAGTCTAGTCAAGGACTTATTCAATTAATTTGAGGGTCTAAGGAGTGTCAACATTGGAATAGAGTTTGATAGCGGATGATTTTTTGGCCTAGCTGTTCTACAAAAAAAGTTGTCGATACGTTGTTAAATTTCGAGCTCTGAAAACACCTATTAAGTGTTTCAACATCAATCGTTTTTCAGTCTAGTCAAGGACTTATTCAATTAATTTGAGTGTCTAAGGAGGAGTGTCAACATTGCAATAGAGTATGAAAGGGAATGAATTTTTGACCTAGCTATTCTACCAAAAAAGTTGTCGATACGTTGTTAAATTTCGAGCTCTGAAAACACCTATTTAGTGTTTCAACATAAATCGTTTTTCAGTCTAGTCAAGGACTTATTCAATTAATTTGAGTGTCTAAGGATGAGTGTCAACATTGCAATAGAGTATGAAAGGGAATGAGTTTTTGACCTAGCTGGTCTAAAAAAAATTGTTGATACGTTGTTAAATTTCGAGCTCTGAAAACACCTATTTAGTGTTTCAACATAAATCGTTTTTCAGTCTCGTCAAGGACTTATTCAATTAATTTGAGGGTCTTAGGAGGAGTGTCAACATTGGAATAGAGTATGATAGCGAATGATTTTTTGGCCTAGCTGTTCTACAAAAAAAGTTGTCGATACGTTGTTAAATTTTGAGCTCTGAAAACACCTATTTAGTGTTTCAACATAAATCGTTTTTCAGTCTAGTCAAGGACTTAATCAATTATTTTGAGGGTCTAAGGAGGAGTGTCAACATTGGAAAAGAGTATGATAGCGAATGATTTTTTGGCCTAGCTGTTCTACAAAAAAAGTTGTCGATACGTTGTTAAATTTTGAGCTCTGAAAACACCTATTTAGTGTTTCAACAGAAATCGTTTTTCAGTCTAGTCAAGGACTTATTCAATTAATTTGAGGGTCTAAGGAGGGGTGTCAACATTGGAATAGAGTATGATAGCGAATGATTTTTTGGCCTAGCTGTTCTACAAAAAAAGTTGTCGATACGTTGTTAAATTTCGAGCTCTGAAAACACCTATTAAGTGTTTCAACATAAATCGTTTTTCAGTCTAGTCAAGGACTCAGTCAATTAATTTGAGTGTCTAAGGATGAGTGTCAGCATTGCAATAGAGTATGAAAGCGAATGAATTTTTGACCTAGCTGTTCTACCAAAAAAGTTGTCGATACGTTGTTAAATTTCGAGCTCTGAAAACACCTATTTAGTGTTTCAACATAAATCGTTTTTCAGTCTAGTCAAGGACTTATTCAATTTATTTGAGGGTCTAAGGAGGAGTGTCAACATTGGATTAGAGTCTGAAAGCGAATGAATTTTTGACTTAGCTGGTCTATAAAAAAAATTGTCGATACGTTGTTAAATTTCGAGCTCTGAAAACACCTATTTAGTGTTCCAACATAAATCGTTTTTCAGTCTAGTCAAGGACTTATTCAATTATTTTGAGTGTCTAAGGAGGAGTGTCAACATTGCAATAGAGTATGAAATGGAATTAATTTTTGACCTAGCTATTCTAGCAAAAAAGTTGTCGATACGTTGTTAAATTTCGAGCTCTGAAAACACCTATTTAGTGTTTCAACATAAATCGTTTTTCAGTCTAGTCAAGGACTTATTCAATTTATTTGAGGGTCTAAGGAGGAGTTTCAACATTGGATTAGAGTCTGAAAGCGAATGAATTTTTGACTTAGCTGGTCTACAAAAAAAATTGTCGATACGTTGTTAAATTTCGAGCTCTGAAAACACCTATTTAGTGTTTCAACATAAATCGTTTTTCAGTCTCGTCAAGGACTTATTCAATTAATTTGAGGGTCTAAGGAGGAGTGTCAACATTGGAATAGAGTATGATAGCGAATGATTTTTTGGCCTAGCTGTTCTACAAAAAAAGTTGTCGATACGTTGTTAAATTTAGAGCTCTGAAAACACCTATTTAGTGTTTCAACATAAATCGTTTTTCAGTCTAGTCAAGGAATTGTTCAATTAATTTGAGGGTCTAAGGAGGAGTGTCAACATTGGAATAGAGTATGATAGCGAATGATTTTTTGGCCTAGCTGTTCTACAAAAAAATTTGTCGATACGTTGTTAAATTTCGAGCTCTGAAAACACCTATTAAATGTTTCAACAGAAATCGTTTTTCAGTCTAGTCAAGGACTTATTCAATTAATTTGAGGGTCTAAGGAGGAATGTCAACATTGGAATAGAGTCTGATAGCGAATGATTTTTTGGCCTAGCTGTTCTACAAAAAAATTTGTCGATACGTTGTTAAATTTCGAGCTCTGAAAACACCTATTAAGTGTTTCAACATAAATCGTTTTTCAGTCTAGTCAAGGACTCATTCAATTAATTTGAGTTTCTAAGGATGAGTGTCAACATTGCAATAGAGTATGAAAGCGAATGAATTTTTGACCTAGCTGTTCTACCAAAAAAGTTGTCGATACGTTGTTAAATTTCGAGCTCTGAAAACACCTATTTAGTGTTTCAACATAAATCGTTTTTCAGTCTAGTCAAGGACTTATTCAATTTATTTGAGGGTCTAAGGAGGAGTGGCAACATTGGATTAGAGTCTGAAAGCGAATGAATTTTTGACTTAGCTGGTCTACAAAAAAAATTGTCGATACGTTGTTAAATTTAGAGCTCTGAAAACACCTATTTAGTGTTTCAACATAAATCGTTTTTCAGTCTAGTCAAGGAATTGTTCAATTAATTTGAGGGTCTAAGGAGGAGTGTCAACATTGGAATAGAGTATGATAGTGAATGATTTTTTGGCCTAGCTGTTCTACAAAAAAATTTGTCGATACGTTGTTAAATTTCGAGCTCTGAAAACACCTATTAAATGTTTCAGCAGAAATCGTTTTTCAGTCTAGTCAAGGACTTATTCAATTAATTTGAGGGTCTAAGGAGGAGTGTCAACATTGGAATAGAGTATGATAGCGAATGATTTTTTGGCCTAGCTGTTCTACAAAAAAAATTTGTCGATACGTTGTTAAATTTCGAGCTCTGAAAACACCTATTAAATGTTTCAACATAAATCGTTTTTCAGTCTAGTCAAGGACTCATTCAATTAATTTGAGTTTCTAAGGATGAGTGTCAACATTGCAATAGAGTATGAAAGCGAATGAATTTTTGACCTAGCTGTTCTACCAAAAAAGTTGTCGATACGTTGTTAGATTTCGAGCTCTGAAAACACCTATTTAGTGTTTCAACATAAATCGTTTTTCAGTCTAGTCAAGGACTTATTCAATTTATTTGAGGGTCTAAGGAGGAGTGTCAACATTGGATTAGAGTCTGAAAGCGAATGAATTTTTGACTTAGCTGGTCTACAAAAAAATTGTCGATACGTTGTTAAATTTCGAGCTCTGAAAACACCTATTTAGTGTTTCAACATAAATCGTTTTTCAGTCTAGTCAAGGAATTGTTCAATTAATTTGAGGGTCTAAGGAGGAGTGTCAACATTGGAAGAGAGTATGATAGCGAATGATTTTTTGACCTAGCTGTTCTACAAAAAAAATTGTCGATACGTTGTTAAATTTCGAGCTCTGAAAACACCTATTTAGTGTTTCAACATAAATCGTTTTTCAGTCTAGTCAAGGAATTGTTCAATTAATTTGAGGGTCTAAGGAGGAGTGTCAACATTGGAATAGAGTATGATAGCGAATGATTTTTTTGCCTAGCTGTTCTACAAAAAAATTTGTCGATACGTTGTTAAATTTCGAGCTCTGAAAACACCTATTAAATGTTTCAACAGAAATCGTTTTTCAGTCTAGTCAAGGACTTATTCAATTAATTTGAGGGTCTAAGGAGGAGTGTCAACATTGGAATAGAGTATGATAGCGAATGATTTTTTGGCCTAGCTGTTCTACAAAGAAAGTTGTCGATACGTTGTTAAATTTCGAGCTCTGAAAACACCTATTAAGTGTTTCAACATAAATCGTTTTTCAGTCTAGTCAAGGACTCATTCAATTAATTTGAGTTTCAAAGGATGAGTGTCAACATTGCAATAGAGTATGAAAGCGAATGAATTTTTGACCTAGCTGTTCTACCAAAAAAGTTGTCGATACGTTGTTAAATTTCGAGCTCTGAAAACACCTATTTAGTGTTTCAACATAAATCGTTTTTCAGTCTAGTCAAGGACTTATTCAATTTATTTGAGGGTCTAAGGAGGAGTGTCAACATTGGATTAGAGTCTGAAAGCGAATGAATTTTTGACTTAGCTGGTCTACAAAAAAAATTGTCGATACGTTGTTAAATTTCGAGCTCTGAAAACACCTATTTAGTGTTTCAACATAAATCGTTTTTCAGTCTCATCAAGGACTTATTCAATTAATTTGAGGGTCTAAGGAGGAGTGTCAACATTGGAATAGAGAATGATAGCGAATGATTTTTTGGCCTACATGTTCTACAAAAAAAGTTGTCGATACGTTGTTAAATTTTGAGCTCTGAAAACACCTATTAAGTGTTTCAACATAAATCGTTTTTTTCAGTCTAGTCAAGGACTTTTTCAATTAATTTGAGGGTCTAAGGAGGAGTGTCAACATTAGAATAGAGTCTGAAAGCGAATGAATTTTTGACCTAGCTGGGCTACAAAAAAGTTGTCGATACGTTGTTAAATTTCGAGCTCTGAAAACACCTATTAAGTGTTTCAACATAAATCGTTTTTCAGTCTAGTTAAGGACTTATTCAATTAATTTGAGGGTCTAAGGAGGAGTGTCAACATTGCAATAGAGTATGATAGCGAATGATTTTTTGGCCTAGCTGTTCTACAAAGAAAGTTGTCGATACGTTGTTAAATTTCGAGCTCTGAAAACACCTATTAAGTGTTTCAACATAAATCGTTTTTCAGTCTAGTCAAGGACTCATTCAATTAATTTGAGTTTCAAAGGATGAGTGTCAACATTGCAATAGAGTATGAAAGCGAATGAATTTTTGACCTAGCTGTTCTACCAAAAAAGTTGTCGATACGTTGTTAAATTTCGAGCTCTGAAAACACCTATTTAGTGTTTCAACATAAATCGTTTTTCAGTCTAGTCAAGGACTTATTCAATTTATTTGAGGGTCTAAGGAGGAGTGTCAACATTGGATTAGAGTCTGAAAGCGAATGAATTTTTGACTTAGCTGGTCTACAAAAAAAATTGTCGATACGTTGTTAAATTTCGAGCTCTGAAAACACCTATTTAGTGTTTCAACATAAATCGTTTTTCAGTCTCATCAAGGACTTATTCAATTAATTTGAGGGTCTAAGGAGGAGTGTCAACATTGGAATAGAGAATGATAGCGAATGATTTTTTGGCCTAGATGTTCTACAAAAAAAGTTGTCGATACGTTGTTAAATTTTGAGCTCTGAAAACACCTATTAAGTGTTTCAACATAAATCGTTTTTTTCAGTCTAGTCAAGGACTTTTTCAATTAATTTGAGGGTCTAAGGAGGAGTGTCAACATTAGAATAGAGTCTGAAAGCGAATGAATTTTTGACCTAGCTGGGCTACAAAAAAGTTGTCGATACGTTGTTAAATTTCGAGCTCTGAAAACACCTATTAAGTGTTTCAACATAAATCGTTTTTCAGTCTAGTTAAGGACTTATTCAATTAATTTGAGGGTCTAAGGAGGAGTGTCAACATTGCAATAGAGTATGATAGCGAATGAATTTTTGACCTAGCTGTTCTACAAAAATAGTTGTCGATACGGTGTTAAATTTCGAGCTCTGAAAACACCTATTTAGTGTTTCAACAGAAATTGTTTTTCAGTCTAGTCAAGGACTTATTCAATTTATTTGAGGGTCTAAGAAGGAGTGTCAGCATTGGAAAAGAGTCTGAAAGCAAATGAATTTTTGACCTAGCTGGTCTGCTAAAAAAGTTGTCGATACGTTGTTAAATTTCGAGCTCTGAAAACACCTATTTAGTGTTTCAACAGAAATCGTTTTTCAGTCTAGTCAAGGACTTATTCAATTTATTTGAGGGTCTAAGGAGGAGTGTCAACATTGGAATAGAGTCTGAAAGCGAATGAATTTTTGACCTAGCTGGTCTACAAAAAAAGTTGTCGATACGTTGTTAAATTTCGAGCTCTGAAAACACCTATTTAGTGTTTCAACATAAATCGTTTTTCAGTCTAATCAAGGACTTTTTCAATTAATTTGAGGGTCTAAGGAGGAGTGTCAACAATAGAATAGAGTCTGAAAGCGAATGAATTTTTGACCTAGCTGGTCTACAAAAAAAGTTGTCGATACGTTGTTAAATTTCGAGCTCTGAAAACACCTATTAAGTGTTTCAACATAAATCGTTTTTCAGTCTAGTCAAGGACTTATTCAATTAATTTGAGGGTCTAAGAAGGAAAGTCAGCATTGGAAAAGAGTCTGAAAGCGAATGAATTTTTGACCTAGCTGGTCTGCAAAAAAAGTTGTCGATAAGTTGTTAAATTTCGAGCTCTGAAAACACCTATTTAGTGTTTCAACAGAAATCGTTTTTCAGTCTAGTCAAGGACTTATTCAACTTATTTGAGGGTCTAAGGAGGAGTGTCAACATTGGAATAGAGTCTGAAAGCGAATGAAGTTTTGACCTAGCTGGTCTACAAAAAAAGTTGTCGATACGTTGTTAAATTTCGAGCTCTGAAAACACCTATTTAGTGTTTCAACATAAATCGTTTTTCAGTCTAGTCAAGGACTTATTCAATTAATTTGAGGGTCTAAGGAGGAGTGTCAACATTGGAATAGAGTATGATAGCGAATGAATTTTTGGCCTAGCTGTTCTACAAAAAAAGTTGTCGATACGTTGTTAAATTTCGAGCTCTGAAAACACCTATTTAGTGTTTCAACATAAATCGTTTTTCAGTCTAGTCAAGGACTTTTTCAATTAAATTGAGGGTCTAAGGGGGAGTGTCAACATTAGAATAGAGTCTGAAAGCGAATGAATTTTTGACCTAGCTGGTCTACAAAAAAAGTTGTCGATTCATTGTTAAATTTCGAGCTCTGAAAACACCTATTAAGTGTTTCAACATAAATCGTTTTTCAGTCTAGTCAAGGACTTATCCAATTAATTTAAGGGTCTAAGGAGGAGTGTCAACATTGGAATAGAGTCTGAAAGCGAATGAATTTTTGACCTAGCTGGTCTACAAAAAAAGTTGTCGATACGTTGTTAAATTTCGAGCTCTGAAAACACCTATTTAGTGTTTCAACATAAATCGTTTTTCAGTCTAATCAAGGACTTTTTCAATTAATTTGAGGGTCTAAGGAGGAGTGTCAACATTAGAATAGAGTCTGAAAGCAAATGAATTTTTGACCTAGCTGGTCTACAAAAAAAGTTGTCGATACGTTGTTAAATTTCGAGCTCTGAAAACACCTATTAAGTGTTTCAACATAAATCGTTTTTCAGTCTAGTCAAGGACTTATTCAATTAATTTGAGGGTCTAAGAAGGAAAGTCAGCATTGGAAAAGAGTCTGAAAGCGAATGAATTTTTGACCTAGCTGGTCTGCAAAAAAAGTTGTCGATAAGTTGTTAAATTTCGAGCTCTGAAAACACCTATTTAGTGTTTCAACAGAAATCGTTTTTCAGTCTAGTCAAGGACTTATTCAACTTATTTGAGGGTCTAAGGAGGAGTGTCAACATTGGAATAGAGTCTGAAAGCGAATGAAGTTTTGACCTAGCTGGTCTACAAAAAAAGTTGTCGATACGTTGTTAAATTTCGAGCTCTGAAAACACCTATTTAGTGTTTCAACATAAATCGTTTTTCAGTCTAGTCAAGGACTTATTCAATTAATTTGAGGGTCTAAGGAGGAGTGTCAACATTGGAATAGAGTATGATAGCGAATGAATTTTTGGCCTAGCTGTTCTACAAAAAAAGTTGTCGATACGTTGTTAAATTTCGAGCTCTGAAAACACCTATTTAGTGTTTCAACATAAATCGTTTTTCAGTCTAGTCAAGGACTTTTTCAATTAAATTGAGGGTCTAAGGGGGAGTGTCAACATTAGAATAGAGTCTGAAAGCGAATGAATTTTTGACCTAGCTGGTCTACAAAAAAAGTTGTCGATTCATTGTTAAATTTCGAGCTCTGAAAACACCTATTAAGTGTTTCAACATAAATCGTTTTTCAGTCTAGTCAAGGACTTATCCAATTAATTTAAGGGTCTAAGGAGGAGTGTCAACATTGCAATAGTGTATGAAAGCGAATGAATTTTTGACCTAGCTGTTCTACAAAAATAGTTGTCGATACGTTGTTAAATTTCGAGCTCTGAAAACACCTATTTAGTGTTTCAACATAAATCGTTTTTCAGTCTAGACAAGGACTTATTCAATTAATTTGAGGGTCTAAGGAGGAGTGTCAACATTGGAATAGAGTATGAAAGCGAATGAATTTTTGACCTAGCTGGTCTACAAAAAAAGTTGTCGTTACGTTGTTAAATTTCGAGCTCTGAAAACACCTATTTAGTGTTTCAACATAAATCGTTTTTCAGTCTAGTCAAGGACTTATTCAATTAATTTGAGGGTCTAAGGAGGAGTGTCAACATTGGAATAGAGTCTGAAAGCGAATGAATTTTTGACCTAGCTGGTCTACAATAAAAGTTGTCGATACGTTGTTAAATTTCGAGCTCTGAAAACACCTATTAAGTGTTTCAACATAAATCGTTTTTCAGTCTAGTCAAGGACTTATTCAATTAATTTGAGGGTCTAAGGAGGAGTGTCAACATTGCAATAGTGTATGAAAGCGAATGAATTTTTGACCTAGCTGTTCTACACAAATAGTTGTCGATACGTTGTTAAATTTCGAGCTCTGAAAACACCTATTTAGTGTTTCAACATAAATCGTTTTTCAGTCTAGACAAGGACTTATTCAATTAATTTGAGGGTCTAAGGAGGAGTGTCAACATTGGAATAGAGTCTGAAAGCGAATGAATTTTTGACCTAGCTGGTCTACAAAAAAAGTTGTCGTTACGTTGTTAAATTTCGAGCTCTGAAAACACCTATTTAGTGTTTCAACATAAATCGTTTTTCAGTCTAGTCAAGGACTTATTCAATTAATTTGAGGGTCTAAGGAGGAGTGTCAACATTGGAATAGAGTATGATAGCGAATGATTTTTTGGCCTAGCTGTTTTACAAAAAAAGTTGTCGATACGTTGTTAAATTTCGAGCTCTGAAAACACCTATTAAGTGTTTCAACATAAATCGTTTTTCAGTCTAGTCAAGGACTTATTCAATTAATTTGAGTGTCTAAGGAGGAGTGTCAACATTGCAATAGAGTATGAAAACGAATGAATTTTTGACCTATCTGTTCTACCAAAAAAAGTTGTCGATACGTTGTTTATTTTCGAGCTCTGAAAACACCTATTTAGTGTTTCAACATAAATCGTTTTTCAGTCTAGTCAAGGACCTATTCAATTTGTTTGAGGGTCTAAGGACGAGTGTCAGCCTTGGATTAGAGTCTGAAAGTGAATGATTTTTTGACCTAGCTGGTCTACAAAAAAAGTTGTCGATACGTTGTTAAATTTCGAGCTCTGAAAACACCTATTTAGTGTTTCAACATAAATCGTTTTTCAGTCTAGTCAAGGACTTATTCAATTAATTTGAGGGTCTAAGGAGGAGTGTCAACATTGGAATAGAGTATGATAGCGAATGATTTTTTGGCCTAGCTGTTCTACAAAAATAGTTGTCGATACGTTGTTAAATTTCGAGCTCTGAAAACACCTATTTAGTGTTTCAACAGAAATCGTTTTTCAGTCTAGTCAAGGACTTATTCAATTTATTTGAGGGTCTAAGGAGGAGTGTCAACATTGGAATAGAGTCTGAAAGCGAATGAATTTTTGACCTAGCTGGTCTACAAAAAAGTTGTCGATACGTTGTTAAATTTTGAGCTCTGAAAACACCTATCTAGTGTTTCAACATAAATCGTTTTTCAGTCTCGTCAAGGACTTATTCAATTAATTTGAGGGTCTAAGGAGGAGTGTCAACATTGGAATAGAGTATGATAGCGAATGAATTTTTGACCTAGCTGGTCTGCAAAAAAAGTTGTCGATACGTTGTTAAATTTCGAGCTCTGAAAACACCTATTTAGTGTTTCAACATAAATCGTTTTTCAGTCTAGTCAAGGACTTATTCAATTAATTTGAGGGTCTAAGGAGGAGTGTCAACATTGGAATAGAGTATGATAGCGAATGATTTTTTGGCCTAGCTGTTCTACAAAAATAGTTGTCGATACGTTGTTAAATTTCGAGCTCTGAAAACACCTATTTAATGTTTCAACAGAAATCGCTTTTCAGTCTAGTCAAGGACTTATTCAATTTATTTGAAGGTCTAAGGAGGAGTGTCAACATTGGATTAGAGTCTGAAAGCGAATGAATTTTTGACCTAGCTGGTCTACAAAAAAAGTTGTCGATACGTTGTTAAATTTCGAGCTCTGAAAACACCTATTTACTGTTTCAACATAAGTCGTTTTTCAGTCTAGTCAAGGACTTATTCAATTAATTTGAGGGTCTGAAGAGGAGTGTCAACATTGGATTAGAGTATGAAAGCGATTGATTTTTTGGCCTAGCTGTTCTACAAAAAAGTTGCCGATACGTTGTTAAATTTCGAGCTCTGAAAACACCTATCTAGTGTTTCAACATAAATCGTTTTTCAGTCTCGTCAAGGACTTATTCAATTAATTTGAGGGTCTAAGGAGGAGTGTCAACATTGGAATAGAGTATGATAGCGAATGAATTTTTGACCTAGCTGGTCTGCAAAAAAAGTTGTCGATACGTTGTTAAATTTCGAGCTCTGAAAACACCTATTTACTGTTTCAACATAAGTCGTTTTTCAGTCTAGTCAAGGACTTATTCAATTTATTTGAGGGTCTAAGGAGGAGTGTCAACATTGGAATAGAGTCTGAAAGTGAATGAATTTTTGACCTAGCTGGTCTACAAAAAAGTTGTCGATACGTTGTTAAATTTCGAGCTCTGAAAACACCTATTTAGTGTTTCAACATAAATCGTTTTTCAGTCTAGTCAAGGACTTATTCAATTTGTTTTAGGGTCTAAGGAGGAGTGTCAACATTGGAATAGAGTCTGAAAACGAATGAAATTTTGACCTAGCTGGTCTACAAAAAAAAGTTGTCGATACGTTGTTAAATTTCGAGCTATGAAAACACCTATTTAGTGTTTCAACATAAATCGTTTTTCAGTCTAGTCAAGGACTTATTCAATTAATTTGAGGGTCTAAGGAGGAGTGTCAACATTGGAAAAGAGTATGATAGCGAATGATTTTTTGGCCTAGCTGTTCTACAAAAATAGTTGTCGATACGTTGTTAAATTTCGAGCTCTGAAAACACCTATTTAGTGTTTCAACAGAAATCGTTTTTCAGTCTAGTCAAGGACTTATTCAATTTATTTGAGGGTCTAAGGAGGAGTGTCAACATTGGAATAGAGTCTGAAAGCCAATGAATTTTTGACCTAGCTGGTCTACAAAAAAAGTTGTCGATACGTAGTTAAATTTCGAGCTCTGAAAACACCTATTTAGTGTTTCAACATAAATCGTTTTTCAGTCTAGTCAAGGACTTATTCAATTGATTTGAGTGTCTAAGGAGGAGTGTCAACATTGCAATAGAGTATGAAAGCGAATGAATTTTTGACCTATCTGTTCTACCAAAAAAAGTTGTCGATACGTTGTTAATTTTCGAGCTCTGAAAACACCTATTTAGTGTTTCAACATAAATCGTTTTTCAGTCTAGTCAAGGACCTATTCAATTTGTTTGAGGGTCTAAGGAAGAGTGTCAACATTGGATTAGAGTCTGAAAGTGAATGAATTTTTGACCTAGCTGGTCTACAAAAAAAATTGTCGATACGTTGTTAAATTTCGAGCTCTGAAAACACCTATCTAGTGTTTCAACATAAATCGTTTTTCAGTCTCGTCAAGGACTTATTCAATTAATTTGCGGGTCTAAGGAGGAGTGTCAACATTAGAATAGAGTGTGATAGCGAATGAATTTTTGACCTAGCTTGTCTGCAAAAAGAAGTTGTCGATACGTTGTTAAATTTCGAGCTCTGAAAACACCTATTTAGTGTTTCAACATAAATCGTTTTTCAGTCTAGACAAGGACTTATTCAATTAATTTGAGGGTCTGAGAAGGAGTGTCAGCATTGGAAAAGAGTCTGAAAGCGAATGAATTTTTGACCTAGCTGGTCTGCAAAAAAAGTTGTCGATACGTTGTTAAATTTCGAGCTCTGAAAACACCTATTTAGTGTTTAAACAGAAATCGTTTTTCAGTCTAGTCAAGGACTTATTCAATTTATTTGAGGGTCTAAGGAGGAGTGTCAACACTGGAATAGAGTCTGAAAGCGAATGAATTTTTGGCCTAGCTGGTCTACAGAAAAAGTTGTCGGTACGTTGTTAAATTTCGAGCTCTGAAAACACCTGTTTAGTGTTTCAACATAAATCATTTTTCAGTCTAGTCAAGGACTTATTCAATTAATTTGAGGGTCTAAGGAGGAGTGTCAACATTGGAATAGAGTATGATAGCGAATCATTTTTTGGCCTAGCTGTTCTACAAAAAAAGTTTTCGATACGTTGTTAAATTTCGAGCTCTGAAAACACCTATTAAGTGTTTCAACATAAATCGTTTTTCAGTCTAGTCAAGGACCTATTCAATTAATTTGAGGGTCTAAGAGGAGTGTCAACATTAGAATAGAGTCTGAAAGCGAATGAATTTTTGACCTAGCTGGTCAACAAAAAAAGTTGTCGATACGTTGTTAAATTTCGAGCTCTGAAAACACCTATTAATTGTTTCAACATAAATCGTTTTTCAGTCTAGTCAAGGACTTATTCAATTAATTTGAGTGTCTAAGGAGGAGGGTCAACATTGCAATAGAGTATGAAAGCGAATGAATTTTTGACCTATCTGTTCTACCAAAAAAAGTTGTCGATACGTTGTTAAATTTCGAGCTCTGAAAACACCTATTTAGTGTTTCAACATAAATCGTTTTTCAGTCTAGTCAAGGACCTATTCAATTTGTTTGAGGGTCTAAGGAGGAGTGTCAACATTGGATTAGAGTCTGAAAGCGAATGAATTTTTGACTTAGCTGGTCTACAAAAAAAGTTGTCGATACGTTGTTAAATTTCGAGCTCTGAAAACACCTGTTTTGTGTTTCAACATAAATCGTTTTTCAGTCTAGTCAAGGACTTATTCAATTAATTTGAGGGTCTAAGGAGGAGTGTCAACATTGGAATAGAGTATGATAGCGAATGATTTTTTGGCCTAGCTGTTCTACAAAAAAAGTTGTCGATACGTTGTTAAATTTCGAGCTCTGAAAACACCTATTAAGTGTTTCAAAATAAATCGTTTTTCAGTCTAGTCAAGGACCTATTCAATTAATTTGAGGGTCTAAGAGGAGTGTCAACATTAGAATAGAGTGTGAAAGCGAATGAATTTTTGACCTAGCTGGTCAACAAAAAAAGTTGTCGATACGTTGTTAAATTTCGAGCTCTGAAAACACCTATTTATTGTTTCAACATAAATCGTTTTTCAGTCTAGTCAAGGACTTATTCAATTAATTTGAGTGTCTAAGGAGGAGTGTCAACATTGCAATAGAGTATGAAAGCGAATGAATTTTTGACCTATCTGTTCTACCAAAAAAAGTTGTCGATACGTTGTTAAATTTCGAGCTCTGAAAACACCTATTTAGTGTTTCAACATAAATCGTTTTTCAGTCTAGTCAAGGACCTATTCAATTTGTTTGAGGGTCTAAGGAGGAGTGTCAACATTGGATTAGAGTCTGAAAGCGAATGAATTTTTGACTTAGCTGGTCTACAAAAAAAATTGTCGATACGTTGTTAAATTTCGAGCTCAGAAAACACCTGTTTAGTGTTTCAACATAAATCGTTTTTCAGTCTAGTCAAGGACTTATTCAATTAATTTGAGGGTCTAAGGAGGAGTGTCAACATTGGAATAGAGTATGATAGCGAATGATTTTTTGGCCTAGCTGTTCTACAAAAAAAGTTGTCGATACGTTGTTAAATTTCGAGCTCTGAAAACACCTATTTAGTGTTTCAACATAAATCGTTTTTCAGTCTAGTCAAGGACCTATTCAATTTGTTTGAGGGTCTAAGGAGGAGTGTCAACATTGGATTAGAGTCTGAAAGCGAATGAATTTTTGACTTAGCTGGTCTACAAAAAAAATTGTCGATACGTTGTTAAATTTCGAGCTCTGAAAACACCTATTAAGTGTTTCAAAATAAATCGTTTTTCAGTCTAGTCAAGGACCTATTCAATTAATTTGAGGGTCTAAGAGGAGTGTCAACATTAGAATAGAGTGTGAAAGCGAATGAATTTTTGACCTAGCTGGTCAACAAAAAAAGTTGTCGATACGTTGTTAAATTTCGAGCTCTGAAAACACCTATTTATTGTTTCAACATAAATCGTTTTTCAGTCTAGTCAAGGACTTATTCAATTAATTTGAGTGTCTAAGGAGGAGTGTCAACATTGCAATAGAGTATGAAAGCGAATGAATTTTTGACCTATCTGTTCTACCAAAAAAAGTTGTCGATACGTTGTTAAATTTCGAGCTCTGAAAACACCTATTTAGTGTTTCAACATAAATCGTTTTTCAGTCTAGTCAAGGACCTATTCAATTTGTTTGAGGGTCTAAGGAGGAGTGTCAACATTGGATTAGAGTCTGAAAGCGAATGAATTTTTGACTTAGCTGGTCTACAAAAAAAATTGTCGATACGTTGTTAAATTTCGAGCTCTGAAAACACCTGTTTAGTGTTTCAACATAAATCGTTTTTCAGTCTAGTCAAGGACTTATTCAATTTATTTGAGGGTCTAAGGAGGAGTGTCAACATTGGAATAGAGTATGATAGCGAATGATTTTTTGGCCTAGCTGTTCTACAAAAAAAGTTGTCGATACGTTGTTAAATTTCGAGCTCTGAAAACACCTATTTAGTGTTTCAACAGAAATTGTTTTTCAGTCTAGTCAAGGACTTATTCAATTTATTTGAGGGTCTAAGGAGGAGTGTCAACATTGGAATAGAGTCTGAAAGCGAATGAATTTTTGACGTAGCTGGTCTACAAAAAAAGTTGTCGATACGTTGTTAAATTTCGAGCTCTGAAAACACCTGTTTAGTGTTTCAACATAAATCGTTTTTCAGTCTAGTCACGGACTTATTCAATTAATTTGAGGGTATAAGGAGGAGTGTCAACATTGGAATAGAGTTTGATAGCGAATGAATTTTTGGCCTAGCTGATCTACAAAAAAAGTTGTCGATACGTTGTTAAATTTCGAGCTCTGAAAACACCTATCAAGTGTTTCAACATAAATCGTTTTTCAGTCTAGTCAAGGACCTATTCAATTAATTTGAGGGTCTAAGGAGGAGTGTCAACAATAGAATAGAGTCTGAAAGCGAATGAATTTTTGACCTAGCTGGTCAACAAAAAAAGTTGTCGATACGTTGTTAAATTTCGAGCTCTGAAAACACCTATTAATTGTTTCAACATAAATCGTTTTTCAGTCTAGTCAAGGGCTTATTCAATTAATTTGAGTGTCTAAGGAGGAGTTTCAACATTGCAATAGAGTATGAAAGCGAATGAATTTTTGACCTATCTGTTCTACCAAAAAAAGTTGTCGATACGTTGTTAAATTTCGAGCTCTGAAAACACCTATTTAGTGTTTCAACATAAATCGTTTTTCAGTCTAGTCAAGGACCTATTCATTTTGTTTGAGGGTCTAAGGAGGAGTGTCAACATTGGATAAGAGTCTGAAAGCGAATGAATTTTTGACCTAGCTGGTCTACAAAAAAATTGTCGATACGTTGTTAAATTTTGAGCTCTGAAAACACCTATTTAGTGTTTCAACATAAACCGTTTTTCAGTCTCGTCAAGGACTTATTCAATTAATTTGAGGGTCTAAGGAGGAGTGTCAACATTGGAATAGAGTATGATAGCGAATGAATTTTTGACCTAGCTTGTCTGCAAAAAAAGTTGTCGATACGTTGTTAAATTTCGAGCTCTGAAAACACCTATTTAGTGTTTCAACATAAATCGTTTTTCAGTCTAGTCAAGGACTTATTCAATTAACTTGAGGGTCTAAGAGGAGTGTCAGCATTGGAAAAGAGTCTGAAAGCGAATGAATTTTTGACCTAGCTGGTCTGCAAAAAAGTTGTCGATACGTTGTTAAATTTCGAGCTCTGAAAACACTTATTTGGTGTTTCAACATAAATCGCTTTTCAGTCTAGTCAAGGACTTATTCAATTAATTTGAGGGTCTAAGGAGGAGTGTCAACATTGAAATAGAGTCTGAAAGCGAATGAATTTTTGACCTAGCTGGTGTACAAAAAAAGTTGTCGATATGTTGTTAAATTTCGAGCTTCAAAAACACCTATTTAGTGTTTCAACATAAATCGTTTTTCAGTCTAGTCAAGGACTTATTCAAGTAATTTGAGGGTCTAAGGAGGAGTGTCAACATTAGAATAGAGTCTGAAAACGAATGAATTTTTGACCTAGCTGGTCTTCGAAAACAGAAGTGGATTTGTCGTCAAATTTTGAGCTCAAAAACTATAGCGTTTCAACAAAAATTGTTTCTTCTCTCTTTCTTTTCCTCTTTTTCTATCTTTCTCGCTCTCTCTCAGTCTGTCTCTCTGTCTACTCTCTCTCCCTCTCTCTCTCTCTCTCTCTCTCTCTCTCTCTCTTCAGTCTCTCTTTTTTCTCTCCCTCTTTTTTTCTTCCTCTCTCTCGCCCGCTCCTCGCCTCTTTTTGTTGCCTTCTGGGCATCTGCTCGCTTCTCTCTCTCTCTCTCTCTCTCTCTCTCTCTCTCTCTCTCTCTCTCTCTCTCTCTTTCTCTCTCTCTCTCTCCAGTTTTCTTTGCTTATGGCAAAGTCCTTTTCTGCTTTTTAGGATTGCCTTCTGGGCAAATTCGGTCGTTCGCTCGATGTCACGGTCGTCTGGTTTCGTTTTGCTCGTTTTGCGCTCGCTCGTTTTCCGTTTGTTCGCTTTCAGGCTCTTCGTTTCGCGCTCGCTCGCTTTTTGCTCGTTCGCTTTCACGCTCGTTGTTTTCGTTTTGCTCTCGCTCGCTTTTTGTGTGTTCGCTTGCACGCTCGTTCGTTTTTGTCAAGCTCATTTTGCGGTCGCTCGCTTTTCGCTCGTTCGTTTTCACGCTCGTTCGTTTTCGTTTCGCTCGTTTTGCGCTCGCTCGCTGTTCGCGTGCTTGTCCTTTTTTCGTCGCTGCTCTCGCTTTCCGCTTGAACCCCACCCCTTTTCTGAGTCCCCTTTCTTGTGCTTTTAGATGCTCACTTATATGTTTGTTTGTTTGTTTCTTCAGCGCGATAACCCCCCGCCCTTGTTTGTGACCCCTTCGCGCAGCACAATACCCCCCGCCCTCTCTCTGCCCCCTTTCTTGTGCATTTAGATGTTCATTTATATGTTTGTCTCTTTCTTTCTTTAGCGCGATAACCCCCCGCCCTTGTTTGTGACCCCTTCGCGCGGCGCGATAACCCCCCGCCCTTGTTTGTGACCCCTTCGCGCATTAGTCTTAGCTATTTAGGGTCTTTGTTTTTTTTCTTTGGCGGCTAGGTCAGGTGCGCTCCTTAAGGAGCACAGTAATGCGCCGGCTCTAGTCCTCAAAGAAGCTAAAAAGGCCCATGCAAAAGCTAAGACAAATTTACTGCAGCAAAAACCTGAACGCAAAAAATCGGAAAAATATGTAAGATAAGCGGTGAATTTATGTAAGTTCACCGCTTGAGTAAGCTGTGGTCATATAAAAATTCACCGCAAAAATTGGAAAAATATGTAAGATAAGCGGTGAAAAGTTAGTTTTTTCACCGCAAATTTCGTACATAATTTTGTTGCGGTGAAATGCGGTGAATGCGGTGAAATTATGTAAGATCACCGCTCGAGCAAGCGGTGATCTTACAAAAATTCACCACAATTCACCGCTAAAATATGTAATTTCACCGCTAATATTAAGCGGTGAAATTACATATTTTAGCGGTGAATTGTGGTGAATTTTTGTAAGATCACCGCTTGCTCTAGCGGTGATCTTACATAATTTCACCGCATTCACCGCATTTCACCGCAAAATTATGTACGAAATTTGCGGTGAAAAAACTAACTTTTCACCGCTTATCTTACATATTTTTCCGATTTTTCCTCGACCAGGGTAGCTCATATTGCCCTTTTTTTCTGTTTTTTTTGCATAAAAGGGAAGTTCTAATATTACAACTTTTGGTTAAACTTGGACACCACCCGAGTAAAGGTGTCACCGCCATTCAACGCAAAAGTATGTAAGATAAGCGGTGAATGCGGTGAAATTGTATAAATCAGGCGGTGAATGCGCTGAAAAAAATCTATCGCCTGGTAGCGGTGAAATTACCTAATTTCACCGCTGAATTGAGCGATGAAATTACATAAATTCACCGCTTTGAAAAAAGTGTCCAAATTATGTAAGATAAGCAGTGAACGCGATGAAATTACATAAATTCACCGCTTAACTTAGTGGTGGAATTACATAAACTCACCGCACGGAAAATTTACCCAGGAATAAACAACTTTTTGAAACTTTTTTTAGCGGTGAATTTATGTAATTTCACCACCAGAGTAAGCGGTGAACTTGTAAAGCGCGTGTGTTTTACAAAAAGTAAAGTGAATTTGATTTAAGTTCAAGCCAAATATGCTGTATTTTAGTGCGAAGTGGCGCAGTGGAAGATGAAAAGCCTGATATTCAGGAGGTGAGAGGTTCGAATCCGTTCCAGGACGGTAGTAAGGCGTGAACTGTGCTGAATATGTGTACGTTCACCGCTTACTCTAGCGGTGAACTTTTATAATTTCACCGCATTTACCACATTTCACCGCAAAATTATGTACAAAATTTGCGGTGAAAAAAAAACAACTTTTCACCGCTTATCTTAAATATTTTTGTGATTTTTCCTCGACCCGGGCATTAACAGCCCTAGTTGGAAACAAAAGTTATTCTTTTGGAAATCTCAAATGTGTACCTTTAGTTTCACTTTTCCAATGAAAAGTTAATCTTGCAGGATCTTTTATGATAGTCAACCTGGGTAAATTGATTACAACTTTCGAGGGTTGAGGTGCCAACGCTTATCATTGCTAATAGTAGAAATGTGGGCAATGAAAAAAAAAGTGTTTCGTAAATTTCTTGGCCATTCTAATGAATCATTCTCCGCATGATTCATCGCATTTACAGCTAAACTTTTCGCGGTTTCACAATAGTTTTTCGCCGCATTTTACTGCAATTTGAACATTACTTTTAGGTATGATTCATCAGCCTGGGTCAAATGTGACAAAAAAGATGAATTACAATGTTTTTCTACGCTGCTCACTTCCTGCCTCCTTTTAAGGTCATTTGGAACCGGACAAAACTGAAATTCAATTCATTTTTAAAAATGTTAATCTGTGAACCTTCACTCTCTCCAAGTGTCCTTTTTGCAGCCTTCTGTGATGACCTGCGCCTCCTTCTGCCCCCTGGTAGGTCTCCTCCAGAGATTCCCCTGGAACTTCGTCTCCTCATGCCACTCCTCCGCCTGTCCACTGGGGCTGATCGCCTTCTCTGCTTAGGAGCACTTTTCCTAACGTCACACAATTCACTCAACTTTTAAAGTATCAACTGCTATAAAAATATTCAAATCTTGATGAACTCTTAGCATTCGTTTTTACAAAATGTCAGATTACAAAAGCACAAACTAGGTCACATTTTGAGCCATGTTTTCCATTTTTTCATCGTTTTAACCTCATTGTCAATATAAGCGCGATTCGGCCAATTATGATTCAAGGATGGTAGCTCAATTTTGGCGTTATTTCAAAATTTTTCAATTAAATTTAGCGCACAGTTATTTAAAGATTGAGGGCAGTTTCTAAAAGTAATCTGCTGCAGTGCATTTTGAACCTAACTTTGACGTTTTTCAGCGCATCTCAGTTTCCTATTATGAAAAGTATGACAATAAATTTCAGTATCCGTCAGCGTAGTTCTCCCATTTAAAAAACTTATGCTTCGACTCATTATTGAGTGAAAATCAAAAGCCAAATTTTCCCGAGTAATGAACAGATTTTGACATCTTTAATGCTGTTTTCGTGCTTTTGATCAAATTATTACCAAAAAGATTTGGAATTTAACGAAAATTGAATTGCTTCAATTTCCGTTTCAAATATCAAGTTTTTCTTTACACAGATTTTAAAAGAGAGACGAGTGGGAAACCTGAAACTTTGAACTTATACAAAGTTGTCAGTCAATAAAAAGGCTGATTCACCTTAACCAGTCGCACCTAAATTAGAGATCAAAGTTGAGATCAAAATATTACTCCGCAAAAAATAATGAAAAACTATATAGAAATAACAAAATAATAATATATAGAATTTCATATAGTACAAAAGGACGTCATTCAACAAGTTTTATTTCGCTAAACGTTGGAGAAGTAAAATAAACGAGCCCAACCATTCATTAGCTCTAAAGGCGATATCGAATAAAAAATAGACCGACTAACGTTGGATGAAATGTTCTCGAATGACAGGTGAGGGCAATTTAATTTAGGGGTATAGATTAGAATCTTTTTGGTGAAAAACTCGGATCTGATAGATGTTCGAACCCATGACCTCCAGGAGAACAGTCCGACTTCTCAACAACTAAGCTACATTCGTGTTGTTACTCTTCCGCTAACAATCACTTTCATATTAGTAACAAACTTCATTTCAGAATGAGAGCAACTGAAGTCTCTCAAAATAGAAGAAGTGAGTCATGAACAAAATTACTTGAGAGGTCACAGAATGTTCTAGAATAAAAACGTAAAAATGATCAAGCTAAAATTTTGCATAAAGAAAGACCAACACGTTTACAATAATTGCCTTAAACTTCGTTCGAGATCAATTAGATATCTGCATATAAAAGTCCAACAAAAAAATTTTATATAGGACAACATTCCAATTTCCGTACCTCGACCAAAATTTTTTAATGATTTTTAAGTTCAGAAAGAGTTCACATTGGGCAGTTTTTTGTTAATGTAGAAAACTGAACACTAAAAACAGCGTGAACACTTTTTCTGAGGTGGAAAAAAACTAGTTAGAGAGTCAAATTACGCTCGACTGCTGTAAAACTGGACAGCACAGTAATTATATCACTATATCTCCTACTTTCAAGCTCATTGTGCTTACCATTACATCAACTGGTATTACACTCTCAAACTTATAACCCGTTCTGCCGTTTTTGTTCCTCGAGGCTCTGTCTCCCTGGCTAAGGTTACGCTGAACAAGGTCGCGTCAAAGTTAAATTACACACAGTTTACAATAGATTTTAGATTTTTGTTCTATGAACTTTCTTTCACTCCCATTATTTTGCCCATTTCGATTTTGCATTTTGTAACTATTTTTTCTCTCTATAGCGGTTGAGCTCAGAAGCTGGTCCCTGGGCGCATAGCCTAATAACGTTTCTAAGCAGACACAGCTACTGTGAATATGATCCAGTACTGATATTTTAAACAATGTCCGTTACTTGCAAGACTTCATCCCTCCAGATAAGTGTACAGTGAACAAGTAGAACATCTGGTCAAGCTATGTTAAACGATCTTGTTTTAAGCGTCAAATACGCATGTGTAGGTCTAGAATTCTAGAATGCAAAATTTTTCCATATACAGTGCCAGATATTAAAACTGTTGGCATTTTAAAACTTTGAACTTTTGAAATTTCTGAAATTTGTGAAAAGTTCTGCTAAATTCTAGCTTGTCTCGACAAAACTATGCAGTTCTCGACGAGTTCCAGATTTTCTCAGTAACATAAGAGTAGCTTAACCTATAGTTAACTGCCAAAAGATTGACTTGGATTTAGAACTTGAATCATTACTTGGGCTTTTTGTGCTTGAGATAGAGCTCGCTTGTTGACCTCACGTTTTTCGCCACAAAGTCAGAGCCCAAGTCCAATGCAACCTCGAAACCCTCCTGTGCCTCCTCGTCATCATCATCGTCACTTTCTTCCCCCTCGTCATTTCCTCTTTTCTTTCCCACTTCTCCTAACTTTTGTCATTATTCAAATATTCCTCTTTAAAATTAGTTCCATTTTCTTGAGAATCACTTCATCTTTATGCTTCAGTAGACCTTGAGTATATCCATAATTGATAGCTTATATTCTATGGTGCGTATTGGAATAGCATTGGCTATCCATGTCGAAGTCCTCATACAAAAAAAATGCGGGATCTATTCTGTTTCCCCCCAAAATTCGTATGGCCATACTCTTCCGTCGTCGTATGATCAGACCCATCCAGATCATAAGAAAATCTGGACCTTTCCCTTTTGTGCCCCCCCCCCCCCCCTCGCTTAGTGGGTGCATATTATTTGCACCCCCCATACGCACTTGCCATATTTTTACATAATGATTCACTATGTAATGGCACGTGCTCTGTAACTGGGGGGGGGGGGCATAACGTACGGGGGGGGGCATAACGGTACTGGGGGGCACAAACACGGAAAAGATCCGAAAATCTATTCTAATTATCGCTGAATAATTTTGCTTTGCTAGACTTACCATCCGATTTATAATTTAAACCGATTAAGGGATATGAAGGAATAGTTGAATAATGTGAAGTTATGATTTTTGGTCTCCTTTTCGGGAATTGACATGGCATTGCGTTGTTTGAATGATAGAGAGATATTTGCGTCCGGACTCTCCGCGCGACCATAGTCAAATCTGACACAACAAAACCGGGGATCTATTCTGTTTCGAACCCCCCAGCTTAATGCGCATAAATCTTTTATCACCCCCAGTCGCACGTGCTACTTTCTTACATAGTAACGTGCTATATAACAACATATAATTTACAACTGGGGGTCATAAAAAACACTGGGGGGTGGGGGGGGGGGAACAGAATAGATCCGGAAACTGTCTCATGTCTTACTGATAGAGTAAGATCTTAAAATACTGATCTTTCTACACCTCTATAATTGAGTATAACAAATCAAATATAATGTCTATCTCGGCCTAATTACCCTGGCCGAGACCGGATTTTAATCTTGCAAGATCTTGCAAAGTTATTGCAAAAGGATGTTAATTTTGCAAGATCCCACAAGAATCTTGCAAGATCTTGCAAGATTAACATCCGAATTCGACTCGGGTAGGCTATACGGATCGTTCACAACAGAAAAGTACGCATTATATTGTGTAGGACGAGATTATAAAACTAAAGTTTAAATGAAAGTGGTGACACATATTCGGTTAAGGGATCGTCGCAGTGGAATTTTTGCTACCTGTACAGTAAGAGAAGGCAGCCATTTTTTGGATGAAGATTTATTAGCATTAATCATAGCTCCCCGGGGACATTTTTTAACGTTTTTAAACTATGAGATTAGTATGACGTACCTTGAATCTTTCCCACCGTCATCTTTATTTGGCTCAGGGCTGAAAAAAAAGAGGAAAAGGTTGATATTGTCTATACTGGGTTTTATCTAACCTCGCCATTCTTCAGATTTTCACAGTGACCTCCGGTTTAGCCAGCTTGCGCTCGAAATTTCCGTATTTCCGTTTCAGCGCACGAAAGTCATTACAATGGTTTGAGTGTGATCACAAGTTACCCTGGTCTGGGCTATCTGCTTGCTGGGTGACAAAATTAACTATAATTAAAATACTTACTCAGACTACATTTTAGAGAAATCAGAAGAAAAACTTTTGCCTGAAAGTAGAAAACCAAGAAAGAAATACAGCCCTTCACATGTATTAGAGTGATCTCAAATTAAGTGAACAAAAAATAATTATTTCAAACGTCTATTGTTTTTTATGGTATTGCATTTAATTAAATGCGACTTGACTTAATTAAAAAACTTCTCGCTAACTGTTTTTAGTGATCAAATGTGATATGAGCATAGCAAACATGCATGATTATTTCCTTTTCATAATGCAATTGCCCTATTTTTTGCCCCTTCAGAAAGAGACGAGACACAATTCTCTTCTTCCATGTAATGAGACACTTGAAAATGGATCTTTATGGTCTGATTGCCATCTGTTACCGAGTAAACTAAATGAACAATCTATTTAAAGCGCTATTTAAATAAAAGAGCAGCGAGAAATCTATGCGCTATCCAGCGAGAAAGTTTATTACGTAATCTCTTAACCATATAAGCCTTATATCCGTTCTTTTATACGTAGAGAGCTCAGAAAAAGTTCGTTAAACATAATTTTCGTTGAGCCTACTAATATACTGAATCGATTGCGCTCTTTTTAGGCTTAATATTTTTATGTTTCGAAAACGTATCGGTGACCAATCTGAGTCGAAAATCGACTCAGACAAATACCTGCTAAAAAAGATCAAGCTGGATTTGCCGGGCCATGGAGAGGGGCTTTTTGGCCTTTATACGTTGTTGAATGCAGTTATCGATCGCGATCAATTTAAACTAACGATTGTGTGTTTTCGCACCTTTATTTTTGATGCCGCTCCCGGCTTGAGAAATTGCATTTCGCCTGTGATAAACCTATGAAATAAATAACGCTTGCGTGTGCTAGGAAATTCAGCCGAAAGTTTTCCGGACACCCGCTTGCTGGCTGGAGCTGCAAACACTGTACAGCGCTGTGATTTTACAATCTGCGTGTAGCCGAACGAAAATGCGTGGTGTTGGTTGAGATTTTATATAGTTTCTTGTTATATATTACTTACAAGCGTAGATTCGTGTTTATCTTTTGTATTTATTTGAGCTCAGCAATCTGGCGCGGGACATAGTCATTAACTTGTTTTTTATTTCGATGCCAGTATTTGTGTTATTGGTAGTGAAAATTTGAACCAAAACGTCAAGTATTTTGGCGCAGCTTGATTGAAATCAAAGCATAGGTTACTCTGGGCTACAACTTGATTACAACAAAGGTCCGATAGCGAGATATTAAAACGTTGAGGGTCCTGTTAGTGAACCTATTTCATTTGTTTCGTTCACGAGATCTGAAAACGTTCAGTTTGAAAAATTACAATCAAAACATCATTCGAGACCTACAATTTGTTCAACCTTTCTGCTATTATCGGTACAGAAACGAGCAGCAGTCTGGGCAAAAATGTGAAGTCTTCGCCAGATGGTTGAAAAATACGAGGTGGAATTGGAAGGAAAGGAGAAGTTGATTTTGAGACTGATCAGAGGCTGAGAAAAAAAAACTTGTAAGACTCATCCAAGTTCTCATCAACTTTCTTTCTTCTTGATGTTATATTTTAACCGGCAAATCTAGACTCCCAGAACCCATTTCCTATCCCATATAACAATTTTTTCGAGTTCACGGGTCACCGATATCCCACCCCATACACATTTTTTGTTGAAAAACATCAATTTTGAAAATTTTTGGTCAAAATTTAGAATTGACCAAATCGGGGTGAAGGTTGGTACTTGGGTAAGTCTATTACACCTTTAAGCGAAGCGACCGAAAAAAAAAAAGTTTGAAAAAATTGACCAAACTTGAAAAAATTTTGCAAAAAAATTTATATAAAGCGTTGATAGATGGCAGATAGAACACTTGTATAAAAAAGAGTATAATTAAGAGTTTGGTCAAGATTTTCAAATTTTGGAAAAAAAAAAGAATCAGATAACTGACTTTTTTTAAAAAATAAGCGCTTATTCTTGGTAACTCGCAAAAAAATTGTGCATTTAACATCAAGGTTCGGAGTTTGAGCAAAGCTCAAATCAATTATGTTGTAAAAACATTATATGGTTTTCATATTAGCTGCAAGTTCACTTCATCACGCCATAAAAACTGCGCCTCAAGTAACACAAAATCGTTACAAACGTAACGTTTACGCATTACCGGGTTTAAGTTTCAACCCTAACGCTTTGAAAGTCCGAAAAACAGCGCAGTTCCAGTTGAGTCATTTCTTTCATGATAAGAAGCGCCTAGTTATATGGCATGATGTAGTGAACAATTCGCTTTCACGTCATCGAAGCAACAACAATAAGCCTTTAACACCTTCACAGCTTATTGCAGTGCTTGAAAACTATCAGGAGCGCATAGAAGCTATTGTGTATTGCCTCAGAGAGGGAACTCCTGATATTTCTGATCAGCTCAAGCGTAGTACTCTAGTTACCATACACTTAGTGAAAGACATTGTGTCTAGACGTAAACAGAAAGATCTTAGTTTACTCAAAGAGTACAGAGCATTACACCAAAGGCCTGCGCTTGAGCTGAAAACACTGACCATAGTCTTATCTCATAAGAACAACCTCCGGTCCTTGATAACACGGTCCCGACCGAAAAAACTTTCCAAGCGCCGTCGAAAAACGCTCCGCAACCGCCATGCGTACGAGGAGGCGGAACTTACTCAAGCCTTTAATAACCTAAATGTCTCGTAGTCTTGCGTTGTTGCGCGGGTTAGTTTGTGGTTGATTCCTTCCAATAGCGCTTTACTAAACGTTTCACTCTCCCCATTTTGAGTTATTCACTACCGTCCGTTTTCCGCAGGTTATCTGGGTTCATTTTCCGTTTCCGTCCTCTTTGTTTCCGTGTCTTCTTGTTTCTTTCTATTCCCCGTTTATTTGTTGTATGATGTAGTATGTTGAGTTTTGCTGTAGTAAAATTTCCTGCTAGTATGCTGGTCTGTTGTTTAGTCTCGTTCTTTGCTAGGGTGTGACTTAAGTTCATTCTAGAGTTACGGCTGGTTTGTTTCGTGACTTTCACCACACTTGTTTGCTAGCAATTTGTTGTAGCTTTATCAATTTTCGTAGTATGCCTTTTTGTTGTCTGGGTAGGGTGGTTTGCTAGGGTGTGACTTAAGTTTGTTCTGGAGTTACGGCTAGTAAATTTACTGACTTTTTCGACTTTGGTTATACTACATCGTTGCCGTAAATTGTTTCATGTTTTGATGCCGTTGATAAAGCCCCAAAATGTTTTGTGCTAGTTTACCTGGCAGTAGCTCCTCTCCTTCTTTCTAGGGTGTGACTTAAGTTTATTCTGGAGTTACGGCTAGCTTGTTTGGTTGAGTTTGTTGCTGTGGTCTGCTAGCATCGATCTTCCCGCCTCCTCGCTTGTGGTTTCCGCCCCGCCCGTGCCGTTTTCCCGTTTCGTCGCGCGCCATTCGCCCGACGCTCCCGTTTGTCCGTCCGGTTTCCCGTTGCGTCGTGCGCTACTCGTTCGGCGTCTCTTCCCGTCCGTCCCGTCTCCCGTTCTTCCCCTTTTCGCGCTTCCTGCGCACCGTTCTCTTTTTCTTTCGCCGGGTACTATTGTACTCGACGAACTTCTTCGCTCTTTGGCGGTTTGCTAGGCAAACCGTCACACTAGGGTTCGGTATAACCCATTTGTGTTGTGCTGTTGCATGTCTGTGTACTTTATAATAGTACTAAATTAAACTTGTGGTTCCTGTTTTTCTTAAGATCATGACAACTTTGCAGGAGAAATTCAACAAACTTTATAGTGCAAGAGCAAAATTAGAGGCTGAACTTAATAACATCTATGGGGAAATTAACAATGCTGTTGATAAGCAAGATAGGAAAGTTAAGATCGAACGTCTGATTGTGAAGTGCAAAGATGCCTTTACTAGAGTAGTTGATAAGAATGAAGAGCTCTTTGATCTGGCACAAAAGACTGAAGATCCAGACGCTGCCTGTAAGAATCTTGAGAAATGGTTAGAGACTGTAACAAAGAAAACTGACGAGTTCATTGCTGCCGCTCGAGGGTATATCAATTCGGTCCAAGACAAAGAGACAGCAGAGATGTATACCTCTCACCACTCAAGATCAGGTTCGCATATGACTTCCTCAAAAAGATCAAGTCAGCGTCAACGAGACTTAGAATTATCAAGACTAAAAAGGGAGGAACTTGAGAAACAACTTGAGGCAAGGCTTCGCATTGCTAGACAACGTCTTGAAATTGAAAAACAAACGAAATTGCGGGAATTAGAAATTGAGCAGCTTGAGGAGGATCATCGCAAGGAAGTAGCTGCTGCAGCCCTTGAGGAAATTGAGTTGATGACAAAATCAGCAACAGGCGGGTCTGATACAAGCAAAATGAGTGGGCTCTTTACGGAAAGAAGTTCAGTCAAGAGCAAGAAACTTGTTCAAGATTGGGTTAATTCGTCACCAGCCGGGAACATGGCAGATGTTGCAAACGAACCGAGTTTGCACTTTTCTGGTTCCATCGCCCAATCCAACCAAGCAATTGTCCAACGACCTTCTTCAGCTCAACTTCCAAACTCACACTTCAATCTCAATACACATGGTCAAGTTGAGGCCAACATCAACCTCCCTGTCCATGAACCAAGTAGTAGAACCAATGTAACCAATGATGCACATGTTGCAAACAACATCATGCAAGAGCAGCGACAGCCTCAATATACGCCTCCATCACCACCAATAAACTTTGGTATGCCAACTCAACTAAACGCCCCAAACACAGCCCGACAACTGTCTCAAGCAACAATGCACTTCGATGGTTTACAGTTAGATCATCAATTCCCTCGCAGGTCGAGCATGCCGGGACAGTTGAATTTAGTCAGCCCATCGCGTTCACTACCTTTAAACACACTTGTTCCGCAACAAGCACACATAAATGTACCAGCCCCTCCATCCCCCGTTCTAAACCCCGCACCACCGCATTTTCCGTTAATCCCACCAGCATTCCGCTTTCCTCCTTCCCCGCCACAAGCACACCCACTGCAAGCCACTAACCCCGTGGCGAATAATGTCAACCTGTTACCCCATTCTCCGCCTGCACCATTCATTTCCTCCGCAAACAATTTCGTACCTCAATTAAATCATCCAGCACCTCCACAAAAGAATTTTCAGCCCCAAAACTTTGTGCCCATTACCCACGCGCCTCCTGCTCCTCCAGATCCAAATGTCTGGCGTTTTCCGGCAGCAGTCCCACCAAATGCATTACCACTTGTACGTACATCTACAAATTTATACACCGCACAACCGGCCCCTTTAATCAACCCTCATATATCTACATCGCACCGCTCCCCTCATGCACAAGCAGCAGCAGGCGCTCAGAATTACGTAACATCAGACTTCATGCAAGCGAATCCATTTAGTTCTTCCACAGGTACCGCCCCCACCTTTGTCACTCCGATCATTCCGCCAACGTATGGAGCTACCGTTCCAAACCCGTTGTGTTGGGGAGGCCCGCCGCATCCCACACCTTCGGCTCCTTCTTTGGACTCTGCGGATTTGATAAAGCAGTTGGCGGACGCAATTACTTGTAAGAAGAACGATCCACTGCCCGAGTGGAAGTTGTCACAATACAATGGTGACCCCCTGCAGTGGCACGAATGGTTCGGACAATTTAAAAGCGCCATAGACGCACAGTCCTTGACTGATGATGTCAAGTTAACATACTTAAAAACTCTTGTAACTGGAAAAGCTAAAACCGCCATCGCTGAGTTCGCATACTGTGGTGTAATGTATAAGGATGCACTTAAGACACTCGAACGTAAATTTGGCCAACCACAGGCAGTAGTCAGTGCACACTTAGAAAAACTCAGCTCTTTTCCACCACTAAAGATGCACAATAGTGATAACATCATAAACTATTCTGCAACAATTTCAAGTCTTGTTGGGGTCTTTAAATCACTTTCATATGACACAGACCTTAAGAGCGCCTCACTTCTCAACACGGCTGTGCAAAAATTGCCGCCCAATCTGAAAGAGTCTTGGTCACTCTTCACAGTGAAGAAACATTGGGTTAAGCCAACACTCCTTGACTTCAACGATTGGTTGAAGGAGAAGGCCGAGGCACATGATTTAATGAAACAAACTTCTTCGAAAACAAGAACTGAGGATAACACCAACTCAGTAGTAAAGACCAAAGTTGCCTCAAGAACTTTTGCTGCTAATACACAAACTAAGGGCACTCAGAGACCAGCCTCAACATCGGCAACGCCTGCAACCCCTCGCTGCATTGTGTGTAAAGGTATCCACCGCATCTGGGAGTGTAGGGTATTTAAAGAAAAGTCTCCCACTCAGCGAGCAAAGGTAGTGGCTGAAGCAAAACTGTGTTTCTCATGTTTGAGAGAAAAGCACATGTTCAGGCAATGCCCAAATCCCAGGAAATGCAGGAAGGACGGTTGCAACAGGTCCCATAACACACTTCTCCATGGAGCTGAGAGAGTTTATCCATCAAAATCCCCTTCAAACGGCAACAACAGTAACTCTAATGCTGGCGCAAATCAAAGTAAACTTCCTAGTGTCCAATCATCGAGTAAGACCACAACTTTGTCATCTCTGAGTAATGTGAAAGGCCTCCTCCAGGTGACTGAATTACAGTTAAAGAGCCCTTCCGGTAAAGACACCACGGCCTTAGTTTTGTGCGATACCGTTTGCAGTAACTCTTGGGTGTCCAATGATCTTGCAAATAGACTTGGTTTGCACGGTACAGCATTGAAACTGACAGTCAAGGGTATAAATACCGAGGAGGTTGTAGACACTAAGTTAGTTGAACTAATTATAACACCACGCGACAACCAAGCATTTGAACCATTTAAAGTAAGCCCTTACGTCAAGGAAAATTTGAATGTAGGCGCCGATGTCATTAACATTAAAGCACTTCAGGAGACATACCCGCACCTGGCAGTTCTAGACCCAGTTACATATTGCTACGGAAACATCGAGATGATACTTGGACAGGATGTGTATCATGCCATCCGCCCGTTAGAGTACTTCGCTGCCGATGAGAAGTCCTCGCCCTTCGCTGTTCGCTTGCCCATAGGTTGGGTTCTAAGCGGCCCTCTACCGTCGTCTTCAGGTTTAGTATCGACTTGTTTCAAAGCCAATATGGAGCAGGATTTTGAACTCGCTAGTCAGGTAAAATCTTGGTACGACATGGAGTCGTACGGCGCACTTAAGCAAGTAGACCCACGATCCGCCTCGGATGCGCGTGTGCATGAAATTCTTGAAAACACCACCGTGCATAATGGAAAAAGGTACGATGTCGGAATGCTATGGGCTGAAGATAACATCGAACTGCCCAACAATTATTTCTCAGCGCTTGTTCAATTAAAGTCTTTGGAAAAGCGGCTAACGAAAGATCAGACATTAAGGGAAAAGTACTCGAATACCATCAAAGAGGACTTAGACAAAGGCTACGTAGTAAGGGTCAAAGATGCGCATAAGGTGGAAAGTCGCTCGGAACGAGAGTGGTACCTACCACACCATCCGGTTGTTAACCCGAACAAGCCGGGCAAGGTTCGTAGGGTACTAAACGGAGCAGCAAAATTCCATGGCGCATCTCTCAATAAGTCATTACTCACCGGACCTGACCTACTGCAAAACCTAATCTATGTACTCCTACGGTTCAGACAACATCCATTTGCCGTATCCGCCGACATCGAGGGAATGTTCCTCCAAGTTGGAGTGTTACCATGTGATCAGCCATCATTGCACTTTTTGTGGCGGGAGGACCCCACATCAAATGTTGTGGTACACCAGTATACGCGCCACATCTTTGGGGCAAAAGATTCGCCCACCTGCGCCAACTACGCACTTCAGTGCACGGCACGCGATAATGCTAAGGAGTACCCAGAAGCTGCGAAAGCCGTCCTTGAGAACTTCTACATGGACGATTACTTGGACTCAATGGAATCCCCCGAAAGGGCCCTCATTAGGTCGAAGGAATTGGTACATCTTCTCCATCTAGGTGGGTTCAAGCTTACTAAGATTGTAAGCAATGTACCAGATCTGGCTGACCGAATTGATGGGTCTGCTCAATCCACTGAACCGAAGGTCATCGTTTCATCCAAGGAGGAATCAATGCACGTGCTTGGGCTTAAGTGGGATCACAACAACGATACTCTGGTTGTGAGTAGGGGTACTAACAGCACCATCACGAAAAGTTTAACACAGCGCTTGGTCTTAAGTCTTGTGTCAAAGGTCTACGACCCAATTGGTCTTGTTGCACCGTTCACTATTGGTGCTAGGTTAATCTTGAAAGACATTTGGCGTGTCAATGGACAAAGTTGGGATGACGAATTACCTAAAGACACAGTTGACAGATTCCTTGCCTGGTGTGTTGAACTGCCGCGGTTAGCTGAGATTACTATACCGAGAAGTTTCTTTTCAGGACCATTCCAACATCTTGAACTCCACATGTTTGGTGATAGCTCGCAAGACGTATTCAGTGCAGTAGGATTTCTTAGGGCTCAAGTAACTTGCTCCTCCGGGGAGATTATAACAGAGCTGGCGTTTGTCTTGGGCAAGGCCCGTGTTGCACCTATGAAGTTAATGACAGTTCCTAAGTTGGAATTACAAGCCGCTCTCCTCGCTGCCCGTTTAAAAGGGGAAATCTGTCGAGCATTAACGGTTACTGTGGACAAAGTCTTTATGTGGACAGATAGTACCATCGTCTTGCAGTGGATAAACTCAACGAACAAACACCCCATCTTCATTGCAAATCGTGTTAGTGAAATCCTGGAGAACACCAGCGTTGACCAATGGAACCACGTCGCCACTTGTGATAATCCGGCAGATGCTGGCACGCGTGGCATGTCCGCTGAAGTTTTGCAATCAAGTAGCTGGGTGAGGGGTCCTGACTTCTTGAGAACTAAGCAATTCCCTTTTGTACCAAATACCGACGTCGTTGACAACATCAAGCTCGGCGTTGTAACTAAGGAACAAGATGATGACTCCATCTCATCTCTAGCCGCATCCGTAACCAAGCCCCCTAAGGAACAAAGCATCAATCTAATCCCGTTTGATAAGTTCAGTTCTTATCAAAAGTTACTTCGTGTCACCGCATATGTGCTCCGTCTTTTACCATCTCATGAAAGTTACCGTACCGTAGACGGCAGCATAGCCAACCCTGTTGAGCTTGACGAAGCCGAGCGTCATCTCCAGTACTTGGTTCAGGGAGAGTCCTTTAATACTGAAAGAAAGGATCTTCTTGACAACAAATCCTTTAAGAAGAGCAGCCGCATTGCTCAGTTCACTCCGTTTATTGGGCCTCATGGTCTCATCCGTTCTTCTGGTCGACTCCGACGGCTAGTGGAAATTGACTTTGACACTAAGCATCCTATCGTGCTGGATGCGCGTCATACTTTTGTTAAACTGTTTCTGCGGCATACTCATTCGAAAAACCATCACCAGGGCATCGATTACTTACGGTCAAAGGTACAGGAACGTTATGCCATCCTTAAACTACGTTCCACACTGCGTTCCATCAAATCAAACTGCGTCTTGTGTAGAAAGTTCCGTGCAGCAACCATTCAACCTATCATGGCAGACCTCCCAAAGGAGAGACTCGCATACCAGTCTCCTCCCTTTACCAACACCGGGGTTGATTACTTCGGCCCATTCTACGTCACAGTTCGTCGGACTACCGAGAAGAGGTGGGGATTTCTCTTCACTTGTCTCACTACTCGTGCTGTCCATGTTGAAGTTGTCCCGTCCATGGACACTAGTTCTTGTGTAATGGGAGTGGAGCGGTTCGTCTCCCGTCGGGGTACTCCTGCTATGATTTGGTCGGATAATGGTACGAACTTCATTGGAGCGGAGAAAGAGCTCCGTGAATGTGTGGAAAAATGGAATACGCTTAACATTGCCACCGAACTTGCACATAAGGGCATTAAGTGGAGGTTCAATCCACCCAGTGCGCCACACCAAGGTGGCATCTGGGAGAGGTTAGTTCGGAGTTTTAAAAGAGTACTGTACACTATCCTCGGTACGCGTCGCCTCACAGATGAGGTTTTGAACACTACTTTTTGTCTGGTCGAATACGCACTAAACTCACGTCCTTTAACGCCCGTAAGCGCCGACCCGTCCGACCTAGGCGCTATAACACCTAATCTTTTGCTACTCGGTAACCAAGCAACCAGAATTCCGTCTATCGTTGGCGTCGACGAGTTCGATCATCGTAAGCGATACGCCCGTGCACAGTCATACGCCAATGCAATTTGGGCACGTTGGCTCAAGGAGTTTGTACCTGCGTTGAACCGTAGATCTAAGTGGCAGACGCCTGCCGAGCAGCACCTCAAGGTCGGTGATTTAGTTTGGATCGTTGAAGAAAGCAACCCTAGGGGTTACTATCCAACCGCTCGGATTGAGGAACTTCGGTACGGCTCCGACAGCGTCGCCCGCTCCGCCGCCTTACGCACGTCATCCGGATCGCTCGTCCGCCCACTCGTTAAGCTTGTGCCAATCCTCCCAACATTTTCTTCCGGGCCGGAGGATGTTACCGAGTAAACTAAATGAACAATCTATTTAAAGCGCTATTTAAATAAAAGAGCAGCGAGAAATCTATGCGCTATCCAGCGAGAAAGTTTATTACGTAATCTCTTAACCATATAAGCCTTATATCCGTTCTTTTATACGTAGAGAGCTCAGAAAAAGTTCGTTAAACATAATTTTCGTTGAGCCTACTAATATACTGAATCGATTGCGCTCTTTTTAGGCTTAATATTTTTATGTTTCGAAAACGTATCGGTGACCAATCTGAGTCGAAAATCGACTCAGACAAATACCTGCTAAAAAAGATCAAGCTGGATTTGCCGGGCCATGGAGAGGGGCTTTTTGGCCTTTATACGTTGTTGAATGCAGTTATCGATCGCGATCAATTTAAACTAACGATTGTGTGTTTTCGCACCTTTATTTTTGGTAGGTTTGAGTGTGATCACAAGTTACCCTGGTCTGGGCTATCTGCTTGCTGGGTGACAAAATTAACTATAATTAAAATACTTACTCAGACTACATTTTAGAGAAATCAGAAGAAAAACTTTTGCCTGAAAGTAGAAAACCAAGAAAGAAATACAGCCCTTCACATGTATTAGAGTGATCTCAAATTAAGTGAACAAAAAATAATTATTTCAAACGTCTATTGTTTTTTATGGTATTGCATTTAATTAAATGCGACTTGACTTAATTAAAAAACTTCTCGCTAACTGTTTTTAGTGATCAAATGTGATATGAGCATAGCAAACATGCATGATTATTTCCTTTTCATAATGCAATTGCCCTATTTTTTGCCCCTTCAGAAAGAGACGAGACACAATTCTCTTCTTCCATGTAATGAGACACTTGAAAATGGATCTTTATGGTCTGATTGCCATCTCTCGGCTGCTCTCTTTTATTGCTCTTTTTCGCTTCACGATTTGTGTTCAATTAAAACTAATTATAGACGCCATTAAAAAATCACGCACAGTTTTTTGTTGCATATTTATAATGTCAAAAATATGCAGATTACAATAAAAATTTGATATAAATCATTGAAAAGGCTTTTGAAAAAATGCAGCTTTTATAAGTCAAGTATCAACCTGTGTCGAACTATAATAATTTTTAAAAAAAAAATTGGTAATGCTAATAGATAATTTATGAAACAATATAAAAAGGTTATCTTGTTTGCTTTTGAAACTTTAATAAACAAATAAATTACGCATCTTTTGATTAATTTTTAAAATAAAAATTAGATCACATCGAAACAATCTCAAAACTGTCATTGCGACAGGAATTGAAACAAATTGATTGGGAGAAGTTAACATTTCATGAGCACTTACTTTTCATTCATAAAAATCTCCCAGAAGCAGGACCTAAAAATGTTCTCTGATTAGCTTTTCGACACCTATCTGAACGAGAAGATTTCAAGAAATCATTTAGATTTTGATTTAAGAAAAACTACTTTTACAAAAAAATTTGAAAAATTTGACCTGTTCTTTGGAAAAAGTTTAATGTTTTATAAATAATCTATTGTGTTTTGACCAGGGCGTGTTTGCTTTCCAATATTCTAAGACAACTAGTCTGTAAGCAATGTAACGTATTGTACCAGCTTAATATACCAGAGAAAAACAGTTGAGATCTGCATACGTGTACTTCTTGTCGGCGCCAAAAAAATTGCAAAAAAGAAACTAAAAATTTTATGCCATTGTATCATTGACACAACTTTAGGGGACATGTATTCTTAATTATGACACTCTAATTCAAAAATGTTGCCATATCTCGGTAGTTCAATTAATTGGAAAAATATTTATTATCTTGCATGATCATTCAAAAAAGTCAATAAAAGTCAACTGAGGCAAGTGATGGGCATTTGAATCGATGATAATGCCCTTCAGCAAAACAAAGTGACTTTCTTTCCAATGGCAACAAAAAAATTCAAATGTTCTGCTTATATGCTTTTGTAAATTTTTACTTCCGTTTAATTCTTTTAGGATAACGTAGGCTGAATATAGTGACATAATTTCAAGACAAACTAAAATTTCAATGCAAGTAAGGTTAATTTGTATCGCCTCCAGTACCCTTTTTGCTTTACAATAATTGACCTAATTTATCATGCGTTTTTTAAGCAATGTTTTTCTTTCATGTACCAAATTAATCAAAAACGCTTTTCGTCTACCGTGACTAAAACATTAATTATGATGAAATCTTGTCATTCGCTGATAAAAAACTTTTTCCAAGAATTGAAATTGAAATTACCTTTTTTGGTATCGATATTTTGTTTACACATTACAAAAAATATAATGTCTCAGTAAAGTTTTAAACCCAGTACACCAAGTTTTATCAAAATTATTATAATAATATGTAATCAAAAATAAGATTATTAAATCAAACAAACTTGCAAGAGAATACACGAAACAAAAAATCCACATTATGATTTTTCCATAAGTTAAAACTAACTCAGGATTACAACGTCAACTTTGAATCAATCTTAAAACGCAGATCACAAAATATTCATACATGCATGAGCGTAAAAATTTTGGAACTTGATTTATATTGTTTTTAGACAGAACGGACTCTTTACTGTGAAGTCAGAGAAAATAACAACAATAAAACTCGTGCGAGTTTGTGCATAGCACAAAATTTTCTAACATACGTCTTTCGTTTGCCGAATAATTGTTCCCAGTTCTGAGAGTTAAAGCTCTTATCATTATTAGGAAAAATCTTGAAGCAAATAAGTTGATAGAGCAGTTTCCGTTTAATTTAGAATACTAGACTGAAATCTGCAGAAAAATCCATTTTATATACTCAACCAGATACAAAAAGAAAGAAGGAAAGAAAAAAGAAAGTACGATTTTCAGAGAGTAAACACTTTTTTCGATATCAATGTGCTCAAAAATGCTCGTTTAGAAATTCTTAAGTTCTTTAAAAAATCCACCCCACAAGACTAAAGTCACCATTGCAGTAGTATAATCCCGCTAGTGGGGTTTAAATGTGTTTGATCCCTTAAGTTAGTCTGTCTTTAGTGGGAAAAAAGTGCATGCGCTTACAGAATTTTTCTGACTTAGTTTAATACAACAAAATTGGAGCTTTTCCTAAAAATTAAAACCTTTTTTTCTAGAAATCTGGGACTTTTCCGTTTGTGTCCCCAAGCTTAGTGGGCGCGTACTATTTGCACCCCCAGACGCACGTGCCATGTTTTTACATAATGGTTTACTATGTAATGGCACGTGCTCTGTAAATTGGGGGCATAACGTACTGGGGGGACAAACGGAAAAGATCCGAAATCTGTTTACATAAAAGCTGTAGTTTTCAACAACATGGACTTTGATTACACTACGTTTGAACTTCAATTTTTGTGTGTGTGGATTTTAATTACATTAAGGATGAATTTTTATTACAAAGCGCGTGGAAATTAACTAAACTTTCTAATTGTACTTTTATTTAGAGCGTGAACTCTAATGACAAGCTTCTGCCAGCACAATTAAGTTTCCTTCGTTTTCCTGCTTAAGTTCAAATTTAAGGTAACCATTGTTCATTGGTTGGGAGATTCACAGTGTTGGGCGAAACAGAATAGATCCATTAAAACTTAGAAACTTCTCTTGACGTTCACCTGGTTTGGCCAGGAAGGACAACATCCTTCTCTGGACTGTCGAAATTGTCCATGAAGATAACGACTTCACTGGGTTCTTTATTCATCTCTCACCCAGTTTCATACAGTTTATTTGAGCAAATAATAGTTTAAAAACTGTCACGTGCTCTTGAACGTTTTTTTGAAAAATGAAAGGGTCATATACAGTCACAGTTGCAGATAAAATCATTCGGACCTATACTGCTTACGGATTTTTCCAATTGTACCCCCCATACAGTAATATAATGTGAAGGGGGGGTTGAATTTACTATACTTTAATGTCCCTAATGTACCTGTTCCGAGCCAATTTAGTGGGGGGAGGAACTATATACTCAACTGGGTTTTTTCTGCTCGGTCAATTTTCGCCGATCAATATATTCATCGTAGAGGATTGTGACTGGTATCGATAGAATGCTTGCCAAGCGTTGAATTTCGAATTTCAAAGAGTTTTTGAATTTCGTTTTGTCCGAGGTTTAATGGAAGTTCAAAGAGTTGTGAACGTTGGCCTAACTTGCGCTGATTTGTTCACATTTATCGTATTTTTTGCTTAAGTTTTGATCAATTTTTGTTAAAATATAAACAATATTAACAAAAATATCATTGGTTTTACATTTGATGTCCAAAAAGATTTGGTCAACTGTTCGAACCCACTTTTTAGAAAAATTTCTGGCTAAATTTTTTTTAAAATTCAGCATTTTAACTTTTTTCTCATAAAAAATGCCGTCAAATATGCTTCTTTGGCCGAATTTGTCGGAGTTTGACTGGCAATGCTGATATTAAAACTGCAGGACCGACCTTCCTTTACTGAAAAATTGGCAAATTGTGCCTCCGAGTTCTAATAAAAACTTCAGGAATTAACACTTATGCTGTCTTTTGGTAATTTAAACCGATATTTAAAAAAATGCATAGTTTGTTTTGATCCATTAAAATTTTTGTTTTACAGAAAACCCTTACCCAAAACAATTGCGTTTTTTAACTGCCGACCAAAGTTAGCAAGCTAAGTTTGGGTCTAATTGTTGAGTTTTGCAATAAAAATGGGTTCGGTTTTTTTTGGTCTGTCTTTTTCGAAATATTTTCTTGGATTTTTTTCATCCCAATTTCCGCAAACTCTTTTCTCAATGAAAAGTACAGTTAATAATAGATTCCTTTTCCTCACAAATGGAAAAAATTTTTTTTCTAATGGAGCTAAATTGTTTTATGAGGGAAGCTCATAGTTTTTATGGCTCCGGCAAACTGTTTTTTGTAAATATTTATTCAGTCTCAGATTTTTAAGATTTTGATGCCCCTTTTTGAATTCATATGACTGAGTCCAAATATTTCAGTTCCTAATTGGAGCTCTAACTAGCTGTGGAGGACCTTTCTGAAACTTTCAGCTGATATGTAATGCTTTTTTGGTATCATAAATCGATAAGTAACCAAAATTCTTCAATTGTTTTTGATATAATGCCTCTTTTGTCACAATAATTATTTCGGTAACATTTAGCATCTTGTTTGTACCAATGGAGAAGCAGGAGCAGCAAAATCAGTTTTGGTCTAGTTGTGGAAATTTAATGTTTAAAATTTATGCGGATTTTAATGAGGCGCTGTGTGTTTTTTTTAATAAATTTGCCCTTTTACTTCTTTTTGTTATTTACAGACCAGAATGATTTCAAAATCTACCTCAAAAAATGAAATATTCACTTCACATGCAAAACGGAAGCCAATGAACAAGCTTAGTTGTTTCAGCGAAAAGCATATATTTTATAGCTCCTACGCCGTTCGCATAATAATGTTCTCGAAATTTTCAAATCTGCCTGTAATAAGTTTAATGTGTAGTTTATTGTAATAGTCTGAAGAATTTTATAGACAACTGCTTCCTAAGCATGTGGGTTTGTGTCCCCCAGCTTATTGGGCGCATACTATTTGTACCCCCCAGACGCACGTGCCAAGTTTTTACATAATGGTTTACTATGTAATGGCACGTGCTCTGTAACTAGGGGACATAACGTACTGGGGGGGGGGGGGGGGGACAAACGGAAAATATCCCAAATCTGTTTACATAAAAGCTGTAACTATCAACAACATGGACTTTGATTACACTACGTTTGAACTTCAATTTTTTGTTTGTGGGTTTTAATTACATTAATGATGAATTTTTATTACAAAGCGAGTGGAAATTAGTTACTTTAAATTTTCAATTGTACTTACTTTGAGATCGTGAAATCTAATGACTAGCTTCTGCCAGCACAGTTAAGTTTCCTTCGTTTTCCTGCTTAACTTTAAATTTAAGGTAACAGTTGTTCTTTGGTTGGGAGATTCACGTACAAATGTATTCAAATTTGCTCTATAGTTTTTGGGTCAAACAAGCCCAAATGTTACGGGATTCATAGAAGTTGAGCATCTTTTCTGTTTCGGCCTCCAGTGTTTTTTACGGAATAAATATGTTGCAAAATATACCCTACTTGCAAAATATGTTTTGTTACAACGCATATGTTACTGCGAAGAACATAGCACGTGTTATTGGGGTAAAAAAACTTTAATGTCCAAAAAACTCGGGGGCGGGGTGTGAAGTTTCACTGTTGAAATTTTTATTGCCGCTGCAAAATTGTTAAGGAAGTGTGGTATGGTGGACGGTCTTCTATGAATTACTGCGACCCATCTAAGGAGTTGTTGAGACTCCAACCCAAGCACCCTCCCCCATTGTCAAAAATTACCATAAATAGTTTTAATGGCGACAGAGAATTGCAAATCAGAAATTAACCCGGATCTATTATGTTTCGCCCCCCCCCCTCCCCCCCCCCCCCCCCCCCCCCCCACCTTAGTGAGCTTATATTTTTACGGCCCCAGGAGCACGTGCTATTTTTTACATAGTAACGTGCTATATAATAACCTATAAGTTGTAACTGGGGGCGTAAGAAACACTGGGGGGGGGGGGGGGGAGGGGGGGGGGTGGCAAACAGAATAGATCCATTAAAACTTAGAAACTTCTCTTGACGTTCACCTGGTTTGGCCAGGAAGGACAACATCCTTCTCTGGACTGTCGAAATTGTCCATGAAGATAACGACATCACTGGGTTCTTCACTCATCTCTCGCCCAGTTTCATACAGTTTATTTGAGCAAATAAAAGTTTAAAAACTGTCACGTGCTCTTGAACGTTTTTTCGAAAAATGAAAGGTCCATATACAGTCACAGTTGCAGATAAAATCATTCGGACCTATACTGTTTGCGGATTTTTCCAATTGTACCCCCCATACAGTAATATAATGTGAAAGGGGGGGTGAGTTTACTATACCTTAATGTCCCTTTGTCAATTGCAACTTTACAATTTTCAATAAAATTGTGCGAAATCATCAATTCATAGAGCCAACCACGGGTTCCGCCGACAACTCTGCAAAGAAACTTACGGAACAAACTAGACATAAGCCACAATACCTCTTTGACATAGCTATTTTAATAAGCTCTTTGTCATCAAGGCATCTGTATTGTTTCTCAATACAGTATTATTACCCCTTCTGTTAAACTTAAGTTTAACAGGAACAAAGAGATCGAATTATCACGAAACGTTGTTCTCATAAAAGTTTTAACAGTACCTCTATTCATATTCCCAGATGATAATTTTAATAGACACAACTTTGCAGGTATATTGTACTCTAACTAAGCCATAGGATTCTTTAAGTACTTATGCCATTGAATGAACCTTATTTTTGTTCCGACCCACATTAGTGGGGGGAGGAACTATATACTCAACTGGGTTTTTTATGCTCGGTCAATTTTCGCTGATCAATATATTCATCGTAGAGGATTGTGAGTGGTATCAATAGAACGCTTGCCAAGCATGGAAATTCGAATTTTAAAGAGTTTTGAATTTTGTTTTGTCCGAGGCCTAATGGAAGCATAAAGAGTGGTGAACGTTGGTCTAACTTCCGCTGATTTGTTCACATCTATCGTATTTTTTCGATTAAATTTTGATCAATTTTCGCTAAAATATGAAAAATATTAACAAAAATATCGTTGGTTTTACGTTTAAGGACCGAAAAGAGTTGGTGAACTGTTCGAACACACTTTTTTAGAAAAATTTCTGACTAAATTTTTGAAAATTCAGCATTTCAAATTTTTTCTCATAAAAAATGGCATCAAATATGCCTCTTTGGCCCATTTTGTCCAGTTTGACCCTCAATGCCGATATTAAAACTGCTGAAAAGATTTCCCTGTACTCAGTTATTGGCAAACTGTGCCTCCGGTTTCAAGGAAAAGGTTCAGGAATTAACAATTTTGCTGTCATTTGGTAAATTAAACCGATATTTAGGAAACTGCATAGCTTATTTTTGATCTATTAAGATCTTTGTTTGAAAAAAAAGTCTTACCAAAAATTTTATATAATTGCTTTTTTTAACAGCCGAGAAAAGACCAAAAGCTAAGGTTTATTCTCATCGTAGACTTTTGTGATAAAAAGTGTTCGGATTTTTCTGGGTCTGTCTTTTTCGAAATATTTTGCAATTTTTCCATCCCGATTATTAGAAAGTCTCTACTCAGTTAAAAAAACGGTTTTAAAAACATATAGATCACTTTTTTTACTCAAAAAACCTAATGGAATATTATTGTTTTATGATGAAAACTCATGGTTTTTATGGCTCCGACCAATAGTTTTCGTAAATTTTTATTAAGTCTCAGATTTTCAAGAATTTGATGCACTATTTCTAGTCGTATGACTGAAACTAATTATATAAATTCCTAGTTGGAGCTCAAAGGAGCTATGGTGAACCTTTCTGAAACATTTATTTGATACATAATGCGTTTTTGGTAACATGAATTGATAATCATCCAAAATTCTTCAATTATTTTTGATTAAATGCCTCCTTTGTCAAAAAAAGTTGTTTCGAAACCTTCTACCTTTGATACTTTTTCTCTTTCAAAAGAGAAGCAGCAGAAGCAAAATCACTTTTGGTCTAGTTGTGAAAATTTACAGTTTAAAATTTATTCAGATTTTAATCTGATTTTAAGAGGCGCTGTGTGCTTTTTTTTGAAAATTACTTTTACCTTTTTTTTCTTTTTGCTAGTTATTGACCAGAACAATTTCAAAATCTATCTCACATAGTGAAAGATTCAAATTAAATGCAAAAAAGAGGCCAATGAACAAACAAATTTTGAAAATCTACGGTTGTTATGTCTGATGGTTAAATTTTTTTTAAAAAAAAATAATGGTTTTTTGACATTTGCCAATTTCAAAATTTTTTTGCGATCTTTAAGTGGAGTGTTCTTAAAGAGAGGAGTCGCATTCATTTTTAAATGAATTACTATGTAGTCTTAACTGCTATTATAATATTTAATTATTGGTTCTTTGGCGTTTATACTACGAGTTTTACATAAACTTTAGTATTTAGTTTTGTGACATTTTCCACTTTTTGAGGTTCTCTTTTGCTGCCTTGTCTGATCACCACACTAACAACTCATTGATGACGAATAGCAGGGATTGCGCTGAAGTTAGGCACAATTGTCTTTGTTCATGTTTTTATTCAATAGATTCTGATCTTATAGGCTTCGACAACCTTTCTTCGCAAAATTGGACTGACTTTTTGCATTTTGTCTGTATTTGTTCTTTTTGTAGTCATATGACAATTTCGATTATGACAGGTCTCAACAAGATTTTGCCAGAAAGTTTAATTGAAGCGATTGAATGACTTCAATTGCTTTTATGATTAGCATTAGCTTCAATTGCTAATTGCTTTCTTGACTTTGGATTTAATTGTTTTGAAAAAATTTAAACGTATTTTCTGACTTTGCCCTTTATTGCTTACTTACTATTTTTTCTATATTAGGACAGTTTTCATATCTTGTTTAGTAAAATGCAAGTCATTTGTTTAAGTTAACTTTTATTCTGATGCTATTTTGACATTTTTACTCAATTTAAAAAAAAATTGGACAGACAATGAATATTGGTCGAAATTAATGCTTGTTGTTGTTCTTTGATTTTGTTGACTGTTTTGTCTCTTACTCTAATTAATGCCATTTATCGTCGTCTCTCTGATAATTTATTGTTTCATTTGTATATTGGTTACAGCTTAAAACAATTATTTTCGAAGTTGTTTTTGAAAGTTTTCTCTTCCTCACGTGGTGAGCATTTGAGTCAAAAATGTGGTTGATCGAGGTCAGAACATCATATGCGGAGGAACATTACCAAACTTCCTTATATGTTTTGATCAAAATTCAGTTTTAAAAGAAGAGGGTGGAAGTACAAATTGGCATAACATCAGACGGTTACGCTAACGTTTATTTTAGCTAAATTTCATGCCTGGTGTTTTAACAACTATTATGGGGTGAAGAATGTATTGTAGCAACAAATTCAAAGGATACCTCCTTGGAGCATTGAATCAAAATAATCTCAAAAACTGGTCTGTTCTGCGATAGTTATGTGGAACCTACTAGTATTCATCTAAAAGGAGCATTAGAGCTGCATTGTCACTTTTTTTCATATCCTCTGCTATTAATAAAATTCTCACTATTATAGATTAAACATTGAAAAAAAAATTTAAAGTCCCAAAGAAAAGAAATAAAAAGAAGACTACTGTATTTTTTTCGAAACACGTCCATGTTTTAGCTAGCAGCAATAAAAATTAGCCATTACCGAACTTTTAATTATCTAAGGAATTAACTATCACTGAGCAACTAAATAGAGCTTGCTTGCTTCCTAATTCTTAGTAAACTGTAGTTTATTACTTTGTCTGTTTTCTTTAAACTAATTTTACAAAATATTATTGCATGTATTTGCTTCAAATCTTTGTATTCTTTGAACACCTTTTCTGTTTAGAATTTATTTTTTACTGGCACTATAGTTTAACAGCATTGTATTCTATTAACCGCTATTATTATATACTATTATTCTTTATATAATAACAACATTCTATTAAGTTTTACCGCGAAAGATGGAAAAATTTGTCTTGAGAAAAAGTATTTTTCCGTCCGTTCCATTAATTGGGATTTAGGGTTTCACACAAGGCTGACACAAGGCTGGCCTTTATTCTAAAGTAAAATTCTAAAATTGGGATACAATGCCTGCTGTGTTACCGAGTGAATAAATGTACGCGAGACATTAATATCCAATCAAAATAGAGCATTTAAAATACGTATAGAATTGCGTCCCATTAACTTAAAAGGCTCAAAAAAGTTCGCTTTACATAACTTTGAGTAATCCTAATGATAAGACCTAACAAATAAGACAAAATTCGGCTGAATAATTTTTTTTCGAATTCATTGGTGCAGAATGGTGACCGGCTTTGATCTCAATTTCAAAAATGGACTGATACCAGACAAATGAGCAAAAGGACTTGGCCGTCTAAGAACACTTGTTGGCTTGCTCGTGGCCAATACTAATACGTTGGTTTGTCGTTAATACATTGCTTAAATGAGTTATGTGAGATTTCAAATAGACTGAATTGACTTTCGCAGGAGTGTTTCATCTTTATATGTTGCTGCTCCCGGCTTATGACCAACGCTTTAGCCTAATTGTTGATATAAACGTATTTAGTGCCGATGGTCCGAATTAATTAGGACGGGCAGTCCTTGTTCCTGTTTGGTCGATTAAGAAACGAGTTCGTGAGCTCTGATTTTACGTCTGATTGCAACCTTTGGATTGCTACCCCCAAGGGCACCCGATTGTTTGTTCCCCGTACCGCTTACGAACAACAACTTTCTTTACTTACCTCCCCCTTACGTTTTGCGTTTTATTCGACTGATACAAGATTCCAGCTAATTACAGCTGTAAAACGCGACCGGCCTTTACCGCTCTGAACAACACAAAATAGTTATTGTTGGGGCTCAATGACCAAATCGTGGTGGAACTTGAGGTCACCTAAAGAGTGTCAAAAGAAATCAGCCCATCCGAACTACCCGTCATTTTGAGAACCTGGATTGTGCAGACGGATCAGATGTGTTGGATGCAGCTTATAACTCCAACCTCTGGAATTAGAGGCCAAACGGTCCACACGAAAAAGGGAGGACAGTCCTAAGTCAGTGTTGGCCTCACCTATATCATCAAAACTGTAAGAAAGCCAAAACATAACTCCAATTGTTCGCAGTAATTTAAATTCTTGAAATAAGACGGCAAGAAACCCAATGCCTGAATTTTTGAAATTGAATGGGGTAGTCAAATCAAAAATATTGGACAATTGGACACCAATAACCCCCCACAGTTCTATTCTTTAAGAGAGAAAAAACATTGATTTTGAAAATTTTTGGTCGAATCGTCGAAATTTTGTTAAAAAGTCACCACGTCGGTTCTTATATCAAAAAAGACGTCTGATAAAAAATGAGAAAACGTTATACTAAAATGTTCATCTTTGAAAGTTTTTGGTGAATTCTGACGCAATTCAAAAAACAGAGGAAATCAATATCGAATATCGATAAGCTTTCTTTCAGGCATAAAACCATCCAAGTTCCTGGATTGCACTTCCGTATGCAAGAATCTGGCAATAAAAATGAACAAAATTAGAGAAAAAATGGGATAAAAGTATAAAACATTGAAAAATTAGTCAAAAATAGATTTTCCTAACTTGAATGTTTGTCATTTGAGTTAAAATCAATACAGAAAAGTTGTGAAAATTAAACTGCCATATTTTTGTCGCTAATTTCAATATCGTACAGACTGCATTTTTTTGTCTTCTAACTTATCAAATCTCCCTGCTCCATTTATTGGTCAATAGCGTCGCTCTCCCAAAACTCCGTTTTTCATTTTTCTCTATCCAATCCTTCTACTTTCTTTGAGTTTAAAGTCGTATTTCTCCGCTTCATTGATTTCTTCGATGTAGTTTTTGTCATATCTGATGAAGTACGTGTTTGTTTTTGTTAAAGTATGTTGATTTTGCTACTATGCTGGTTTGTGGTTTTGGTCTTGTAGCATTCCAGGCTGTGACTTAGTTGATTCACGACTTACGGCATACTTTTCAACATCTCTTATTTACTGGCTCGCATGCTGTAGTATAATAATTTCTGCTGCTGTTTTTTTCGTGTCGCGTACATTATTTTGATTCAGCGATCACTTGCAGAGCCCGTTAGCTTATTTCTTTCACAAGTGCGATTCACGGCGCGGACTTTAAAGTTGAACTAGTCTCGTTTACTTGCGGTGCGAGATACAAAGAGAGGTTTGCAACTGAACTTGAATTATAGAGAATGAAATTATGAAACTCAAGTGCTTGTAAGCAACTGAAGAGACGTGATCAGACATGTCCGATCACGAGGCAGATAACCAAGACAGGATGAAGTATGAACAAACTAAGTCACAAAATGAACGAACATAAAATGGTTAACAAGGCAAATAAAATTGAACTAAATTAAATGCATCGTATAAAATTTTACTGCATCAAATAAATAAATGGAATATGATATCCTTGGGTATCACATACCCCTTGTTGCGACAAAGAAAAATTGCGGTATTAGCAAATTTTTCATATATATAAAATAATAACAGTTTTTACTAATTAATACTTGGTACCCGGTTAAATAATTAAAAACAATATATGCACTGGTTATCACAGCTAAAACCAAAAAAATATTAGAATAAAAGTTTATAATTTTGCAATTTAAGCAGTTTATGTAGATTGAAAGATAATGCAGTTTTGATTTGGAAGTCATTCATCAATTTTCACTTGATTTTCAGCTTAAAAGACGGTCATAGATCGCACCAACGTCGGGGTGCCGTGATCGAGGATTGAGAGAACTTGCGGGGCGGGTGGCGAGACCTCTCCGATTATCGGCGAAATGTTTGTTCCTTCCGGCTGTTGTTCGGCAAAATGTTCAACAGTTTCGACAGATGATGCACGTGGAGGTTGAAAATTTTCTACGTCCCTCGCTCTGCGTGGACGTTTAAATGGGGCTGCAATTGTCGAGTCTGACGACGAATTCTCAAAACCATAGTAAGTGGGGCTACTGCGGTTTCTGTCCGAAGACCTTTTAGCCTGTGGAATTGGGTTTGCTAGTGCTGACGAAGATGTAGGCTGAGGAGAAGTTGCTTGCTCACTATGGGAAATAGCCTTTTCGTCTTGTTGTTGATTCCGAAGTGCGAGAAAATTTGGAACTTTAGGGATGCGCCCTCGCATCGCGCGTGAATTATTTGATTTCGAGGATAAGACTCCGCTGCCCTGATCGAGTCCGCATACACTTTCAATGGAGTTCCAAATTATGCAATATCGCTGCTTCGCACTGTGACAATAGGTTTGCCAGACTCTCTAATAGTGGATGCAGTGGGACTAACTTTCAAAATTTGCAATCCAGGAGCAAGCACCTCAAATAAGCCTTCTAAATTTTTCTTCGAATGCCGCTTGCCGTGTATTTTCTCGGCCAATTTAAGTTCGACAGCCCGTTCTTCGAGGGGAAGAGGTCGACAGACTCTTGTTCGGAGAAAGCGTGATTCGCCGTCCTTGCTCTCTCGTTGTCTAATATGAGCCTCCTGCGAAGCCCGAGTCATTCCTGTTTCAACCTCTAAGACGCTTCGGTAGCCGTTAATCCACTTCTCATCTGGAAGGATTTCCTTTAGCATGACTGTGTCTTCATCTAAATAGTGGTTTACAATATTTTCATATGAGAGATTAGATAATTTAGGCATCGCGTTATTAGTCGATTTTTCTTCTTTGATACATGCAAGTCTAGTTTTAATCGTTTAAATGAGTCTTTCTACAAAACCAATAGCACGATGATTGTTCACCGGAGCGTCAGTAATATCAATATTGTTTTTGTTACAAAAAATCTATTCTTGATGACCAACCAAACATTTCGATTGATCCAATCGAATAGATCGAGGAATTCAATGACCTTCAATATATATATATATATATATATATATATGTATATATATATATATACATATATATATATATATATATATATATATATATATATATATATATATATATACACAGATATATCCAAAAACTTTAAATCATTCGTCAATTAGTTTTGGTTTGTCATATATACATGTAGTGGGGTGTTTTGAAAAAACGATCAATAGCGGCTAAGAAATAAACTTCGTATCCTTTGTCCATTATTAATGGACCTCCAAAATCAATTTTAATTTCTTGATTTGGTTCAACATGAGGTCAAAATTGCTTAACAGGAATTACAGAATTAAGGTTCTTACCAATCACTGTACAAGGCTTGCATTCTGTTGCCTTAACAATAAGCTCTCGATTTATGTAGGGCCACCAGCAGTGCGTGGCCATACAAATCATACCCCCGGTACTTGGTTGGCTTGCTCAAATATCATCAATCAACGCCTCTCGAAGAATGTTTGGGATTGCGACCTTTTCATCAACACACACACACACACACAACCGGAACCGACATGCAGGTCCCTCCAATAAGAATATATGTACGGGTTGAGGGCTTTTAGACGACTTTCTTTTTTTTAAGCATATAATTCCGTACCTCTTTTAAAACTGCGTCCTTGCTTGTGAGAGATACAATAAGAGACTTACTAAAAATTTTACTTACAATCTGGTCAAATGCGGGGATCTCTGGGCTAGGCGTAAGGGGGGTACTGACATTGGTAGATAGGGCTGGAGACGTTGGCGTTATTATTTGAGTGAAACTTGCGGCATGAGTGTTACTCGGAGAATTAGATCGTTGACCTGCAGGGGGAGATGTAGTTGGAGGCGTAGAAAGTTTATTCGCAGTGCGAAAGGCGTCAGTGAGGCGAACTCTTTTGATACGCTTTTTAGAAGGCATGCTGTATTTATTTCTGTTGATATAATTAGTTTCTAAGGTGTGTCTGAATTGAAGAGGATTATTTGATTTAGGAATAGGCAACTGATTTCTAAGATGATTCAAGGCAAAAAGCACTGATTCTATTTTTGGGTTATGACTTCTAAAGGTATTTGTAGAATGTCTCCTAATTGCCGGGAGTTTAGAATTAGTGATTTGAGTTTCGCGCGTTGCGAGAGATAATTCATTCCGATTACAGTAGGATTGTTTACAACGTGTTGTAATTTGCTTAGCAAGTGAAGTGTTAATTGGCATTTGCGACGCAAGATATGCATATTTCAATTTGTTGAAATTACCACTAGTATTTTGAATGTGATTTCGCGACCCGGTTGATAAGTAAGAATCATGCTTGCGTACGCGCTTTGCGTTTGTGCTAATTGAATTTATCGCATTAATTATAGCCCCAAATTTAGGTGTCATTTATCGTACGGGATCATGTGATTGGATTATTTTGTTGAATTGAGCAGCAGATTCATTAGATTTTAGTTTGAGGGAATTAACTGATGCAGAGATCAGTTTTAATTTTGCAACAGTAAATTCTTCATCATAAGCAGATTACTTTTAGCCTTTTGGTTTGGGTGACAGGAGATGTAGTCAACTAGTCCAGCGGGTCAAACGGCTGTTGTATGATTTTTTGGATCAATTTTCTGTTAATATAAAAAAGAAGAGCGCTGTGATCTGTAATAACTGTTTGCCGTAGAAATAATTTTTAAAACATTTGATAAACCATACGATCCCAAGAAGTTCGAGTTCATTAACACTATAACGCTCTTCACATGATTTTAAGAATCGGATCGTAAATGCAAATGATTTCCACCCGTCAACTGTTAATTGTTCAAGAGCGGCAACGAGGCCGGAAAGGGAGGCGTCACATTTTACGCGCGTTTCAAGTTGCGGGTTATAGTGGCTATTTTCCCTGGCGTCTGCGATGCGGTTCTTTATTTCCATAAAAGAATTTTCATGTACCTCAGTCCAGATAAATTTAGATGACTTTCTTATTAGTGGTCAGAGTGGATGTCTAATGTGGGCTAAATTTGGTATAAAATTGCTGATATATTGTACTGAGTCCAGAAAAGAACGGAGTTTCTTTAATGTCTTTGGGGCTTCCAGAGACAAAAAACGGAGGTCTTGCTCTCTATAGGTGATATACCTGATTGTGAAATATGGTTCCCGAGCCAATCAATTTCAAGTTTTTATAAACGACATTTTGGAAGGTTGATTCTAAAATTTCAATCATCTAAGACATTTCAAAACGTACTGTTTATGTTCGGCCTCTGATCTTTTACTTACAATAAGAATATCATCAAGAAAAAAAAGTGTTTTTTAAACCAATGAGAGTATAATCTATGCCTTTTTGAAGTCCGCCGGCATATCTGTAAGCCCATAAAATCCAGTTTGAAATCTGTATGTGCCAGTCATGTCTTCGCTTATTATTTTGAAATTACAGTAATTTCCTGTGTTAGGATCCAGATTTAATTGGCTGTACGCGCATTTCAAATCCATCGTGGCAAAATAGGTTGTCTCCTGCGGTGCGGGGCACTAATCTGTTGAGAAATAGATTCGATGAGCGTATCAATATTAGGCATTTGATAATTATTTTTATGATTATCTTCATTTAGTATTTTGGAGTCTAGAGACAAATTAATTGATTGATCTCTTTTTAAGGTAACCGCAATGGGGGATATAAAATATTTGCCAGGGCAACTCGAAAGTTTTATTATGTGTTTTTCGTCTAATAATTTTTTGAGTTCCATGTTGACTTTATCTTGAAGATTTCCTGGTATGCGTCTACCCTTTTGTTGTCTAAATTGAAAATTAGATTTAGCCACATGATCTTTAGATCTTCCCATGCGCGAAATCAGGTTAGGAAAGTTTTTAGCAATATGTTCTGTGAATTCAGACAACGAAGAAATGGTGTTGACCTGGTTACCTTGTACTGAAGAAGACTGTGTTACCGCTAGATCCAGATGATCGAACAGATCTCTACCGATGAAATTTTTGAGACCGTCCGCAATGACGGTGAAAGTTGTCGAATTCGATGTCCATCCGTTGCTCGTGATGAGAGTCTGTATTTTGCCTTCGATATGAATCGGTTCGTTGGAGAATGTTCTATAATTTGGACTGACATTCTCATGAATCCAGACAGCATGTGGACTACTTTTCACTACTTGCGTCGCGAGTGATCGATTAAGAAAACTGCATGCACTCCCTTAAGAGTATTTGAGATGCTACCAATTTTGGTAGGCATAATGAGAGGCTCGATCTTCGCTATGTCATTTTCAATTAATGCAACTGCATTATCTTCCCCACTGCTGTAGTCGGACTCGTACAATTTGGTTGTCCGAAGAAAAGTTACTTAATCTTCTGGGTGAGGTTCCTCATCTACTGTGTTCACTGTTCTCTTCTTGGAGTTTGGGGTTTTGTATTCTTTTGTTTTCTACAAACTTTGGCGAAGTGGTTCATTAACCCGCGTTTATTGCAAATTTTTCTCTTCACGATGCCTTGATCGCGTTGGTTAAGTAGCCAATTTCCACCACAATTTGAGCAATAAAGAGATGGTCTACTGTTCGGTTTCTAGAAGTTATTTGAGATGGACCAATTTGCTTTTGTCGGAAACTGAATTGCGTTTCCACTGGCTGAGATGAGTGTCTTGTTATGCTGTTGAATTTGATGCTGGTTTTGCATCCGGAGTTTCGTATTGATAGCCAACTCTAGTGCCTGCCGCGACTCTACTCTCTATTTGAGGAGTTCTTTTTGAACCTCCGGATCAATCAAGTTATTGATGAATACATCACGTATCGGAGTTTCTTCTTTATTCTCAAAGTCACAATTTTCTGCTAATTCTTTTAGATTACCATAGAAATGTTCTACTGTTTCTCCCCGGAGCTGCTTTTTATGAGAAAGACGTGTTGGTCGAAAGTGATGACGTTTCGGGGACGAATGAATGCGTCTTCCACGATCTTCCAGAATTCTGCAGTGGATAGTGTTTCGATCAGGATGTGCGGGTTCTTACAGTTTAGGATCCGACGTCCTTCCACCACAATGCTCAAGTAGAGCACGGACACTGTTGAGGCAATGGCTTGTCTTCACACATTATGCCAATTCTGATTAGACGTTGGCACTTGTTTAGCCAATTCATATTTTGCTGGGCTATACGAGCATTTCATTCTCTTTCTGATTGAGCAGATGAACCAATGATTGTTTCCTCACATATAGGTTCCAACGAGAGATCCACCATCTCGGGTTTTGGTCCAAGTAGAGTGTCTAGGATTATATTCTCCTGTGCCATTAGTGCCAATTTATAATGCACTCTCCATTTTTCCCAGCGAAGAGGGGGATCGGGTGTTGGCTTAATCCAGAAAGCGTCCCGAGTGGTGTACGCTTGTTTGCTGACTGCGCCATGTCGTACACTTTTTAGATTCGTCGGTCACTTGCAGAGGGCGTTAGCTTATTTCTCTAAAAGTGCAATTCGCGGCGAGGAATCTAAAGTTTAACTAATCTTGTTTACTTGCGGTGCGAGATATAAAGAGAGGTTTGCAACTGAACTTGAATTAGGGAGAGTGAAATTATGAAACTCAAGTCCTTGTAAGCAACTGAAGAGATGTGATCAGACATGTCTGATGACGAGGCAGGAAACCAAGACAGGATGAAGGATGAACAACTTAAGTTACGAAATGAATAAACATAAAATGGTAAATAAGGGCAAATGAAATTCAACTGAATTAAAAGCATCGTATGAATTTTTGCTGCATCAAATAAATAAATGGAATGTGATATCCTTGGGTATCACATCGGGTTTAACTCTATGATTGTTAATTGCTTTGGTCTTGAAGCTTTCTAGGATGTGACTTAATTGATTCACGACTTAAGGCAGTCTTATCAACATCTCTTGATTCCCGGCTCGCCTGTTGTAGTATATTAATTTCTGTTGCTGTAATTTCGTGTTCATCTGTGTGATTATTAGTTGGTTTGGTCTTTTAGCTTTCTAGGGTGTGACTTTTAAACTCTTAATTTACGCTTGGTTTTTCTCTCGAATTTTCAATTTTGCTGGTTTACATGCTTTGTTTTGTAATTTATGGATTTTTGCTGTTCTATGTTGTTGTTTAATGGAATGACTGTAAGTTTGTTTTGTCCTATTGTCTTCTTTGGTGTCACTTAAGTTTGTTCTGGAGTTACGGCTAGATTGTATCCTGGAATTTCGAACTGCCATAGTCTGTTCAGGTTTGTTCTATTTTTGTTGTAATTATGTTTATTATTGTTCCTATGCTGATCGGTTGTTTAGGTTCAAGTATTATTAAGGTGTGACTTAAGTTTATTCTGGACTTACGGCCAGTAAATTTTTGCTCTTTTCAACTATTTAGTTTACTATTCTTTCGCCGTAAATTAGTTTGTTCGTCAGATACTAAGCCCCATAATGAATGGTTCTAGCTTGTCTTGCAGTAGACTCACTCCATCGTCCTAGGGTGTGACTTAAGTTTATTCTGGTGTTACGGCTAGTTTGTTCGGTTGAATTTGTTGCTGTGGTCTGCTAGCATATTACTTCCCCACATCCCCGCTTGTTGATTGCTCATTTCCCCCCACTCTTTCCCGTCTTTCCGTTTCGATGCGCGGTACTTGCTCGACGTTTCCATTCAGACCGTCAGTTTTCCCGCCGCGTTGTGCACCCGTCGCCTGATATTTGCGTTCTGTCTGTTTCGTTTCTCGTTTCGTCGTGCATCGTTCGCCCAGCGTTTCCGTCCCGTCCGTTTCGTGACGCGTTTCTTAACTGCGTATCCGCTCGATTCGTTCGGTTTCCCATTTCGTCGTGCGCCGTTTGCCCGTCGATTCCGTACCGTTCGTTTTGTTTCCGTTTGGTCGTGCTTTACCAGCCGGGCGTCCATAGCCGGTTGCCTGTCTTCCTGTTTGGTCTCACGTTTCCAAAAACAAGTAAGACACTCTCTCTTATTTTTGTTACTTACTTTCATCGAGTAAATCGTTACTCGGTAACAGCATTCCTACTCTTCGAAGTCTTGATTATCAAGTCGTCGTCCATTGGGTTTGCTATAACCTTGTATCTAATTGTTTAGTTAGAAAGTATTTTATCTACGTCAAGAAATTATCCGTTTCAAGATCATAGTCGGACAGCAACAGAAATTGAAAAAGCTCTATAATGAAAAATCTAATCTAGAATCTAGAGTTGAACGCTTGGTTTCTAAATTCAAAAAGTTTTTCAGTAATCTGATGCAGAGGAGAGAAGAACTATTTGACTTGGCCAGTAAAACCGAGAAACCAAACTCAATTTATCGTGTCCTTGAACAATGGTTGGATCATGTAACTAACAACAATGATTAATTTTTGCTTGCGGCTAGAAGCTATAATGACTCAGTTGCTGACCGAGACACAATATGCGAAGGCGTTATTCCTCAAGGCCAGGCTAGAAGAACTTCGCTCCTAATTGCGTCAACAATGTGTAGCAAGCGTAAACAAGGTTTTCTTATGGCAAATCTGAAACGCAAACAGGCTGAAAAACATGAACAAGCCGCCATGTGCCTTGCTGAGCAAAAACACGAAATTGCCATACTTATTTAAAAAAAAGCTTGAAATAAAAATGAAGCAGATGAAACTTGAGAACCACAGCCAGCGTGTTACCACAGCTAAATTAGTTGAGGCCAATATAATGGATAATCGCTCTTTGTGATTGGGTAAAATGGGTAGATTGAGTAAATTTGTTTTCCCACGGTACCTCATTGACTGCTGCAAGTGAGTTGAACTTTTCTTGTCGTTGTTCAACAACCGTTGACCATCCCGTAAAAATACTGCCTCGCTAGTCCTCTAAAAAATAAGTAATGTTGCCGGTAACTTCAATCATCTTGAAAAGCTATCACAGTACTCACGGCCAGGAATTGCAATTTTTGAGGCCCAGCGAGATGCATTGTATCAGGAACACCTCCATGCTCAATGGCAGCAATCCATCTTTGATCGAAGGGTCGAGCAGGCACAAAATCCATCCGGCAGGGTTGTGGTGAAATTAGTGAACGAATTTTCCAGCCGACGTACAAAGTATTGCACTTCCACCACCTCAACTATCTATGCAAACTCCCCGGCCACCGACACCTGTTATGGCGCCATGGAACTCCTACATTTTTGTACTTAATTTTTCAAAAATCTCGAAGTCAAATCAAATCAAGGATCAATCCGCTGTACATTTGAGAACAAAAAAATCTAGTATGCCTGGTCAGCTGCATCTGTCCAAACCCATTTTTGAACAAAAACATTATCCACCTCAATTTAACATTCTACATGAATTACAACTCTCTATTACCCATCCCCTGCATAATGTTCTTCCACCTCCAAACCAACTCGTGAACCCGCCAACCTTAACCCCGCCTCAACAATTATCTAATCCTCAGCCTCCCGTGATTCCGTCGTCTATTCCAGCGAGTGCAACAACTTACCTAACCGTCCCCAACAGTCCAGAGCAAAACACAGTCCAATCGCCCCAAGCCCGCCTAGTACCGTGTCCCAATGCACCAAAACTTCCCCCTAACTGGAACCCTGAGCTAAAGTTGTGGCATTTTCCTCAGAATAACCCACCAAAAATAATGGAGCCGTTTTCAACAAGTTTCAACCGACACTAACCCCAAGCATCGCTAACTCCGCCATCAGTCTACAAATCTCGCAGTCATCTCTACTACACAATGTCATTAGCAACCACGCAGCAACCTGTGGTATCCCCGTTAACCCCTTCAATACAACAACTAACGTCGCGCCACTTTTTGTCACGCCATTTATAAATCCAAAATACGGACATAACACTCCGATGCCATTGTACTCGAATAACCTACCGAATCCCACGCCTTTGGCGCCTGCAACCAAAAATGCAAGCCTGATAAAGGCATTGGCGGACACCATAAATGACAACAGGAATGACCCGCTACCCGATAGGAAGTTGTCTCAATAGTGGTGATCACCTACGCTGGCAGGAATGGTATGGTCAATTTAATAGCGCAATTGACTCTCAATCTCTTCCTGATGACGTTAAACTGACATACCTTAAGACCGTCGTAGTTGTAAAGCTGAAACAGCTATAGACAAGTTCACCTACTGCGGCGCAATGTACCAAGACGCACTGAGGACCTTAGAACGTAAATTTAGCTAAACAAAATTTGTCGTAAATTCCCATTTAGACAAACTCAGCAGCTTTTCACCATTGAAGATGCACAATACAGGTGATATCATTAACTATTCAGGGTGCATTTCAAGTCGTTTCGCGGTTTTAAGTCGCTCTCATACGATTCGGATTTAAAGAGTGCTGCGTTTCTTAACACTGCCTCACAAAAGCTACCATCCATCATCAAGGAATCATGGTCAATCTTCACTGTCAAAAAGCTTTGGTCGATACCTACTCTTCTGCATTTTAACGACTGGTTAAAGGAGAAGGCCGAGGAGCACGATGTAATGAAGTATACCACATTTTAATCCAAGATTGAAGATTCCATCAATCTAGTAACCAAAAAAAAGGTTGCAGTGAAAACACTTGCCTCAAATACGCAGCAGAAAAAACACCGGAAGCTACAACAGCGTTCGTCAACATCTATTCCAAGCTGCATTGTAAGCAAAAGCAGCCATCGAGTGTGAGAAGGTCGTGTCTCCAAGGAAAAGACAAGCAGCGAGCCAATGAAGTAGCTGAGGCACAGCTCTGTTTTTCTTGCTTGCGTGGTAACCATACGTTTAGGCAGTGCCCAATTCCCCGTAAATGAAGAAAAGATCCTCACAACAGCTCACATAACACCTTGCTTCGCGGAGTTCAAAGGGTTTTTCCATCTAATCCCTCTACTAACAACATCAATAATTCGAAGTCAAGTGTGGGTAGTAGTAGACCATCTATCGGTCAACAGCAATCAAGCAAAACAACCACTTTGTGTTCTGTCATAAATGTCAAAGCCCTCCTTCAAGTGACAGACTTGCAACTAAATAATTCATCAGCAGTTAATAGAACAGCGTTGGTTTTACTCGATACCGCTTGCAGCAACTCTTGGGTGTTCGATAGTCTTGCAGCTAAACTCGGTTTGCAAGCTAAAGCATTAAAATTGACCGTCAAGGGGGTATCAATAAAGAAGATCTAATTGACACAAAAGTGGTACAATTGTCTGTAACATCTCATGAAGATCAAGACTTTGAAGCATTTACTGTGCGTCTCTATGTGAGAGAAACATTAAACGTAGGTTCCGACATCATTGATACGAAGTCCATGCAAGAAACTTACCCACATCTAATTGTCCTAGATCCAGAAAGACATAGTTATGGAGACAAGGACATGAAACTCGTACAGGATGTTTATCATGCTATCCGTCCGTTAGAGTACTTTCCGGCCGACGAAATGCGCTCATCGTTCGCTGTTTGCTTGCCCATAAGTTGGGTTCTAAGTGGCCTCCTCCCGTCAAATTAAAGTTTAGTCTCGCTGTGTTTCAAAGCAAATATTGAACAAGATAATGAATTGTCTTGTCAAGTGAAGTCATTGTACGATACGGAATTGTACGGCGCGCAAGCAGGTTGACCCAAGATCCGCAACCGATGCTCGCGCGCCCAAAATACTTGCAACTACAACTTTTCATAATGGCCAAAGCTACGATTTTGTTATGTTTTGGGCTGATAACATCTTCTAACTCTCGAAACACTACTTTTTGTCACTGATGCAACTTAAAGTTCTCGAGAAACGGCTTTCGAGAGACACATCATTAAAAAATAGTTACGCAAAAAACATCAGAGTGGACATTGAAAAAGTTATCTAATAACCTTCTGACGCTCACATGGTCGAGCTGTGGTCAGAAAAAAAAGGTATCTACCACATTATCCCATCATTCCGTATTCAATCCGAAAAAACCGGGAAAAATGCGTAGGGTACTAAATAGTGCAGCGAAGTTCTATGGCACTTCTTTGAAAAAATCTTTGCTCACTGGCCCCGACTTGCTCCAGAACTTAATCAATGTACTATTCAAGTTTCGTCACCATCACTTTGCCGCAGATATTGAGAGTATGTTCTTCCAGGTTGGTGCCCTGAAAGTGACCAGCAATCAACGCTCTTTTCGTGGCGGGAGGATCCCACAACAAATGTTGTAGTGTATCAATAAACGCGCCAAATTTCTGGGCTAAACAATCGCCCAATTGAGCTAACTATGCATTGCAACGCACCACCCAAGAAAACATAGTTCAGTGCCCAGAAGCAAGCAAAGCCATCAAAGAAAACTTCTACATGGATGATTACCTGGGGCTCTCAATAGATCGAAGAAATTGGTGCATTTTCTCCATCAAAGTGGGCTCGAGCTTATTAAGTTTGTAAGCAATGTACCAAATCTGGCTTATCAAACTGGAAAGTCACCGCAGTCCGCCGAACCAACAGTAATTGCGCCATCTAATGACGAATCTTCGCATGTGCTTTTGTTGAAATGGGATCCCAACACTGAGACCTTAATTGCGTTAAGACGAACCCTGTTAATACGAACCAGTGCAGTGAATAAGTTTTAAAACAACGCTTGGTACTCACTCTGTGTCTAAGGTATTTGATCCTATCCGTCTAGTGGCACCACTTATTGTTGGTGCCCGATTGTTACTAAAGGTCATCTGGCGTGTCATCACGCAGCCTTGGCATGAAGAGCTACCAAAACACACTGTTGAAAGGTTCCTCGAAGGGAGTGTAGAACTACCCATGCTTGCTGAAATCACTATACCCAGGAGCTCTTTCTCGGAAAATTTTGAACAACTGGAAATACACAGGTTTGTTGATAGTTCGCAAGAAAATTTTATTGCTATTGAACTTCTCCGAGCTCAAGTAAATACTTCGGGTTGGTCCTAAACTGCCCCTGCATTTGTTCCGGGTTCAACTCATGCAGCTTCTATGAAGGTCAAGACTGTTCCAAAGCCTGAATTACAAGCAGCGCTACTGGCCGCTCGATTGAAACAAATATCTGTCGAGCTCCCACAGAGAATGACAACAGGGTTTTTATGTGGACCGACAGCACTACTGCTTTTTAATGGCTTGACTGTACAACCAAGCACACATTGTTTTTTGCGAAATGTGTTTACATGATCTTATAACACACTAGCGTTTACGAATGGAACCACGTTGCTTCAAGTGATAACCCGGCAGACGCCGGTACTTGTGGTATCTCCGCTGAGGTTTTGCAATCAAGTAGCTGGGTGAGGGGCCCAGAATTCTTCAATAAACCAAACCATTCCCGTTCGAGCCAAGAGCTGAAGTAGTTAATAACATCAAACGCGGTATAGCAACGAAAGAAATTGATAATACTATTTTATAATTGCAGCATCCGCAACTAAATCAAATGAAGAACCAACTCTGCAACTAGTCCCCTTCGATAAATTCAGTTCTTATCAAAAACTGCCACGAATAACAGCGTACATACTCTGGCTGTTACCTTCCCATGAATGCTACCGTAATCTCGATGGTAGTATAATAGATCCCACTGAACCTGACGAAGCCGAGTGTCATCTTAAGTATCTTGACTTTCTGGGGGCTAAAATACAAGAACGTTATGCAATCTTTAAGTTACAATCGTCATTGCGTTTGATTAAATCCACCTGCATTACGTGCAGAATGTTCCGCGCATCCTCTATGCAACCCATCATTGCTGACCTCTCAGTAGAAAGACTGGAATACCAGTCTCCTCCCTTCACTAACACTGGGGTCTAATACTTCGGCTCGTTTTACGTTACTGTGCGTAGGACTAGCGAAAAGCGGTGAGGTTTTCTTTTCACATGCTTAATTAATCGTGCCGTTCATGTTTTCCGTTCATGGACGCCAGTTTGTGCGTGATGGGAGTGGGATTTGGCGATAGTTCGCAAGAAATCTTTACTGCTTTTGAACTTCTCCGAGCTCAAGTATCTACTTCGAATGGGCCCCAAATTGAGCTTGCATTTGTTCCGTTTTACGTTACTGTGCGTAGGACTAGCGAGAACAGGTGAGGTTTTCTTTACACAAGCTTAACTAATCGTGCTGTTTATGTTTTCCGTCCTTGTACGTCAGTTCTTGCGTGATGGGAGCGGAGCGGTTTGTCTCCCTTCGGGGAACACCTGCAATTATTTGGTCAGACAATGGTAGCAACTTCGTTGGCGGGGAATAAGAGCTAAGCGAGAATTTCGAAAAGTGGAATACTATCAACTTAGCTGAGGTTCAACCCACCCAGTGCGTCACACCAAGGTAGCATCTTAGAGAAGCCAGTTTTGATCGAATACTTTACAACATCCTTGGTACTCGTCACCTCACTGATGAAGTTTTGAACAATCCTTTTTGTCTTGTGGAGCGCGCGGTTAACGCACAACCGTTAACGCCCGTAAGCACCGACCCGCCCGAACTAGCGCAATAACACCTAACCATTTACTTGATAACCAAGCATATGCAATTCAGTCAGCCGTTGGCGCTGACGAGTTCGATCACCGTAAGCGTTACGCCCGCGCATAGTCTTACGCTTACGATATTTGGTCTCGGTGAATCAAAGAGTGCGTCCTGACACTGAACCGATCTTCTAAGAGGCAAACACCTGCCAACCATCACCTAAAGACTGACGACTTGGTTTAGGCAGTTGAGAAGACCAATATTAGGAGTTACTACCCTACTGAACTGATCACTGAATTTTGTTACGGCTCTACTGGCGTCAAATGCTCCGCCGTACTGCGCACTTCCACCGGACCGCTTGTCCACCCACTGGTAAAATTAGTGCCCATTCTCTTAACATCTTCTTCTAGGCTGCAGGATGTTACCAAGTACGTTAAAGTATGCGAGAGATTATTATCCAATCAGATTCAAGTATTTAAAATACGTATAGAATTGCGTCCAATTTACGTATAATGCTCGGAAAAAGTTCGTTTAGCATAATTTTATGTAGTCCTAATTATAAGACGTATCAAATAAGACAAGATTCGGCACAATAATTTTTGGTTTTTTGGATTCATTGGTGCAGAATGGTAAACGGCATTGATCTCAACTATCAAAAATAGACTGACACCAGTCAAATGAGCAAAAAGAGTTTGCCGTCTAAGAACACTTGTTGGCTTTATCGTCACCAAAACTAGTACGTTGATTTGTCTGTACGTTACTTAAATTGGTAGTGTGATATTTCAAAAAGATTGAATTGACTTTCAAAAGAGTGTTTCACCCTTATATGCTTGTTCTTCTACCAATCAGCAAAAATTGTTAATTGATTTAGTTTGTAATAATTGTTTTTTTAAGCAAACTACACATATTTCTTTTTTATCAGTTGTTCTTTATGTGTATTTGCTCAATTTATCTTTAACATCTGGAAATCAAATCTTCTCAGAAATTGGAACAATAAGATCTAAGAACAATTTTTAGAAATGATCAGAACGTATTACGAGGATCCTTTTGTAATTTCATGAGTCACAATTGGTTAATTATCTTGATGCCAAAACAGCCAAAGGCGGCAAAATTGAGTATCTTGCTTCGTTTTTAGTTTACATTTTTCAATTTATCGTGTAATTTTTTAAGAGAATCTAATTTAATTTAAATTGTCAATATAGAGATCGTAGTAGTTTTGTAGTTTTCAAAATTTATGCTGTGACTACATTTCTTGCTCAATTTTTTTTCTTTGTTCAATTCCTACCAGAACCTAAACTGCTAGCAAAGTGCTCAATATTGTTGTTATCGTAGTTTCGGCCAAGCGAACGAGCTTTTTAAAATTTTAATCATTGTTTTAATACTTATTTTTTTGCTACGCAGAAAGAAATGCGTCGTGAACATGCATTTCAGTTTTTGTAATTGACGGATCAGTAAGTTGCCTTGTGTTTCATAATTTGATCTCAGAACTGTAACAGCATTGTTATCAAGATTTTTTTCTTCGATCAATTTGATTTCTACAAACACACAAAGGAGAAGAATTGTGGCTGTGATCTCTTTGAATTTTTATAGTTCCTTTTTCCTCTCGTCCAGTATTTTTACTGTTACCAGTTTCAACCTCTTTCATTTTGCCACAATTAATTCACCGCTGTCTTTGCTCCTCAATTACAACTCCTCTTGTTATTAGATCAATTAAAATTCACAATTAGGAATGCCTATAGGGTTCGGGCAATGAGTTTTTGTGTTAATACCCAAAATTATATCCCACAAAATTATTTTGTTTCCTCGTAGGAAAGGAAATTTCAGAGTTAATTTTTCCAATTTTTTTGTCACACTATTTCTTAAAAAGTAACATCAGCAAATAGAGCGATAACATTCGACTTGCCTGATTTCATCAAGTTTACTGCTGTTGAGGATCAACCTATTTCATGAAGTTTCCAAAATATGGAAAAAAGACTTCAACGTCGAGATGCTCCTTCAAAATTATTATGATCAGAAAAACATTAACGCACCAAATGATTCATTGAAAATTACAGCTCAAGCATTATGGCTCCAAAAGCAGGCTAATTTCTGTTCAAACCTGATTTTTAAATAAACAGATTTATGTTATAAGTGATTTTGAATGGACCGAATTGTGATTAAATTTATTCTAACTAGTCGATACATGCAGCCTAATAAAAGTGAGCCATATTAGATCACCTCCAGTGATAAGCACCAGTTATACCAGTTCGCAAAGCTGCATTCTTTTCTTCAGGTATCGATATTTTTAGAAGATACTTTCAAACCTGAAAATGGTCTCAAGAGGGGTGGGGGGGGGGGGGTGAAATCGATTTTGAAAACAAATTTTGTTTCATCTCTTACAAAACAGTCGAAGCATCAGAGCATTATCTTTGTACAAAGGATTATTGATTTAGGGAAAAAGTTATCCTACGGGGCTTCAACGCCGTTTCTCAGGCACCATCGAATATATCTAAGAATAAATATATATTGAGAATGACTAGCTAACATGCTCCCCCTCCCCCCGCTCACAAAATAGTTTTACTTCTGACTTTGATAGCCAAATGGTCAAGTGTGCTCAAAAAATGAAATTAATTAAAGAACTCAAACATCAAAAGCTCCAATGTGATGAATAGATTGAAAATGTTGTTATTTTGAAAAACAACTTTCATTTACATCAAAATTTTGGTTTGAGATATAGGGCTGTACATGTAAATGTCTGAGTCGCTTCCGTAATTTCTACAAACCAGGGCCGAGGATTAAATTACCCTATATTTTTAGTTGTTCGTGCGTATCGGGTAATCAATTCAGAGTTTATATATTGACCTTGTGTTAGAATGACCTCTATGTACAAAGCTCACATATAAAAGCTTTGTATTAAACCGCTCACGTATCTCTACGATAAACATATCGATTAGTCAAAATTGAATGAACAAAAGCATCTGAGCATTTAGTTGAGCACTTGAGCATTTAGTGCCTCCCCGGCTGAATTGGGTCAGAACAAATAGAGAACTCAAAGACCCTCATGGAAAATGACGATTTCTTTTTTTTCAAACAGCGCATACCGACTCTATTTTGTTTTTGCAATTATGACAGGTGTTTCTGAAACTCTTTATCATTGAAGCACAACAAGCACGTTTTAAATTACTTTTAACAATTTCTGTAGAATTCTTACATAACTTTTTGCTTGCGCGCACTGCTTGAACCAGGAAAGCTTTGCACCCAGAGAAAAGTATGTAGTAAAAGTGGACTAAACAGTGTGTCGTACTCTACTAAATTACACGAAGATATAATTTCAATTTGAGATTGGATTTCGACAGGCGAAACGCTTACTAATTTCTGAGCTTGGTTTTTGGACCGGAATCAAAGAGATTAATGCAACTGATATTGAATTGACAAATGAAGAAGAGTGAATTCAAGTCAATGACAACAAAAGATTTCAGGAGAACAGACGTGTCTGATCAAGAAGAGGGAAATAATAATCATATGAATGAACAAAAAATTAAAAGTGGGCAACGTGAAATAATGTCTAAAGGTAAATGAGGGATAAAGGGAAATAAAAAATAAGAACTAAATTATGACAACGTATAAGATATACTGCAATAATTAAATTCATAATTAACAATAATAGTAAAAGTATTACATAACCCCCTTGAATCAGAAAACAAAAGTACAAATGAGACAATTTTTTAAATTAATGCTTGGTCCCCGGCTATTTACGTAGTAACAATATTTTTGCAGGTGATCATAATTAGTAGTATGTTTTAAAATACAATGTGAGTTTTTAGTTCAAGTACGTTCATTCAGAGTTTTCTTGTGTTTCCGCCCCATATACTGTCTTTGAAATGGCAGCGCATCTTCTTTGGGGATCGGCTTCTATAATGCGCTAGATATCACACCCGCGGGTCATGGAACGAAACAGTTCCGATCACCGGTGAAATGCTTGGCTCTTTTGTAACTTGCTCCCATGTAGGTTGTACTGTTTTTACTACCAAAACGTTTTGGTGTTTGAAAATTTTCAACGTCGCCTGTTCTTTGTGGTCTCTTCGGTGTGGCGGATATTTCTGAATCGGGTGACGTATCTTCGCAACCATCATTTGTTGGCCTTCGGCGGTTGCGGCCCTATGATCTTTCATCCTTGGTTGCCGTAGACGTGGAGGGGGGAACCTGTTGAAGCGCTGAGGTCGGGGAATTTCTCCGACATTTAGGAAGATTATTTCTTCATCAAGTCTATTGAGACAATTACATACATGTTGCTGATGATCCTCTGATCCTTTGCTAACATTTACAATATCATCAACAAAGCAATATGTATTCTTCAGTCTTATTAAAGTGTAATCCTTGGCCTTTTGAATTTCCACTGGCGTATCTGTACCAAAACAAAATCCAGTTTGAAACCTGAGGCTGCCATATCGCCGCTCATTATATTAAAGATACAGTGACTAGATTTAATTGATTTTAAGCATAATTAAGATCCAGTGTTTAAAAATATGTGGTGTTTTGCGACGCGGGATCCCTAATTTGTGGAAAAATGGATTCATTGAGCGCATCAATGTTAGGCATTTGATATTTATTGGGGTTGCTTTATTGAGGCTTTTTGAGTCAAGTGCAGGCTTTATAGGTTGATCCTTTTTAACAGTAACTGCATTTGGTGAAATTAAAATTTTATCTGGGCATTTTGTAAATTTTATTATGTGTTTTTCGTTATTATTTTATGAAAAAGACACAACAAAACTTGCAAAGTGCCCAGATAAAATTTTTTATTCACCAATGCAGTTACTGTTAAAAAGGATCAGTTACTGTAATTTTTTAAGTTCAATAGTTACCTTGTCTTGCAAATTAATGGGTATGCGTCTCCCTTTTTGGTGTCTTGGTTGGAAAAGATTAGAAATTTTGATTTTGATGCATGATCTGTTGATCTTCCAATATGAGTCTGGAAATTGTAAGGCTATTTTTTTTCAAATGCGAATTGCGGTAAAATTTTGTTTACATGATTACCTTGTTGTGATGAGGATTGTGTGACAGCAAGTCCTAGGTGATCAAAAAGATCGCCATGAATGATCGTTTTGAGGACTTGAGCAACAACTGTGAAAGTGGCACCTGATTTATGCCAGCCGTTGCTAGTTACTTGTGTTCGAAGCTTACTCTCAATTTGTATTGGTTAGTTCGAAAATGTCCGCAATTGTGGTTTGTTGATTTCGCGTACCCATATTGCATTTTAGTTCCTATTGGCTATTTGCGGTTCGAGTGATTTTTTCAAAATGCTGCATGCACTTCCGGAGTCAACAAATAGAGTGTTTGAGATATTTCTGGACATTGATTGCCAAATATTCACGGAATCCTTGGATGAAGTTTGTCTTCTACTGTATTGACCGACATTTTTATTGGAATGTGTGCTTTCTGTGTCTTTTTTTTTCTACATAAATCTTCAAAATGATTTAACAGACCACAATTTTGGCAGGTTTTTCCTTTTGCGATTCAATTATTTCGATGTCCCGGGAGCCATGATTCCCCACAATTTGAACAATAGGTTGGATGTGGTCAGTTGCCTTGCCTATGGAAATTGTTCGAAAATCACCAATTCGAGGAGCGATTACTAGGCGGGTGTTGAATTGAATTAACACTGGCCGGAATGAGAGTCTTCTTATGTGCTTGAATCATATGCAGTTTTTGCGTCCCATGTTCCATATTTATTGCTAGCTCAAGCGCTTTCCTCAGCTTCACTGTCTGTTTTAAGAGCTCCTTTTGTATTTTGGGGTCGATTAGATTAGTTATGAAAATGTCTCTTATCAAAATTTCTTTCCTGTTTTCGTAGTGGCAATTTTCAGTTAAATTCTTGAGTTCTCTAGAAATGCTCAACAATTTCTCCCCGGAGTTGTTTTGTGATGAGGAACAAGTGTCTGTCAAATGTTATATTTCTGGGTCTGATGAATCCGTCTTCTACGGTTTTCCAAAACTCGGCAGATATGAGATTGTTTATCACTATGTATGAATTCTTGCTGATGAGGATTCTGCGCCCTTACATGCCAATACCAAGGTAGAGAAGGGAGACTGTTTTTTGGTAGGCGAGTGGCCATGGTTTATCTCCATGCATTATTCCTACTTCGATGAGATTTTGGCGTTTGTTTTGCCAATTCATATTTTATTGTACATTTGAAGCATTGCGTTCTTGTTCTGATTGCGCTGAAGATCTGATGATCGATTCTTTGTATATCGGCTCCGGGGCAAGTTCTACTATATCGTGTTAAGGGTCGAGAAGTGCATCCGAGAAGATGTTCTCCTTGGCGAGCAAGGCTAGTTTGTACCGTATCCTCCACTATTACCATCGGAGGGGTGGGTCAGGTGTAGATTTATCCCAACAGGCGTCAATTCCTAGTGGAGTTTTTGTTTGCTGACTGCGCCAAGTCGTACTCTACTAAATTACTGTCGTCTTCGCAACGCGCAGACATACTTCCAATTTGAGATTGGATTTTGCCAGTCGAAACACTTACTAATTTCTGGGCTTGATTTGCGGAGCGGAGTCAAAGTGATTCAGGCAACTATTATTGAATTGACAAATTAAGAAGAGTGATTTCAAGTGGATGTCAACAAATAAGATCAGATGAACAGACGTGTCTGATCACGAAGCGGGAACTAACAATCATGTGAATGAGCAACAAATAAAAAGCGGGAAACACGAATTAATGTCTAAAGGTAAATGGAGATTGAAGGGAAAAATAAAATTTAGAACTATGTTATGACATCATATAAGATTTCCTGCACTAAAATGATAATTAACCATAATTGTACAGATATCCTAGAGTGTAACTGTAGTTTATTTCTAAGAGTGTAATTTCTATAAAACAACACTCTTCCAATCCTTTCCCTGATAAAAACTAGACTAAAGTGTGCAATCATAAGAATTTTTAAGAGTTTAATAAGAGTTGAGAAAGGAGTGTAAAGAGTGAGGTAAAGATTGGGAAGAGGGTAAAACAAATGTGATTTCTTCAAAATTACGCTCTTACACTTTTTTCTCTGCTACTTAAGAGTGGAAATTGCTTTATTCCATTATTCTCGCTTTATAACGGTGGAAAAAAGTTGGACACCTCGGCCAGGGAGATTCTTTGAATGTGAACTTGTGTTGACAAAATAAATTACGCATCAACAAGTAGATCTTTGAGAAAAAAATTACTCGGTTCAAGAAGTGTTGAGACATTATTTAAGATAAGCGGTAACTAGCGTTGGCAATTTACAAAAATCCCAGCAACTTTCTATAATAATTTAATATAATTTAGTATATAACTTGTTGTAATAATTATACATCCTGCTTTAGGTTTCTATAGAACTGTTTCCCATTTTAACCGAACTCTAAAATCATGTACCTAGAAAGCAGCCGTAGGCTGTAGCGGAGAAATCTAATATTTCGTTTTCGTCCTAAATGCAACCATAACGGCACATTCCCCCACCGTACCCGTGCTCGTTTTCTCAATTTTTAAACATACCTTTGACGTGCAAACCGCACAATCTAAGAAGACAGTAAAAGGTAACTAAATTCGAGATCAGTGATAAATTTTAACCTTTAATTACGCAAGACCAAGGTTTAAGTTTCTGAAACTTTGGGAAACGCTAAATTTATGTAAGCTCAGCGTGTGCCAACGTAAAAATTATTTGAGAGCAACATAAGAACAAAATTCTGTCTATCGACAGAAACCAAAATTCTGTATATCAACGTATAGAAACGCTAAAATTATGTAAGACCTACGCTTGAGAAACGGTAAATTTATATATGGTCAACAAATGCAATAAAATGCAAAATCTTGCAAGACGAACGCTTAAAAACGGCAGAAAAATGAGCTTAGCGTTGATCGTACATATTTTCAACGCATTCACGCCATTCTTCCCTTTTTTTCGTTAGCATTTTGCGGGTCCCTCATGACGGACAATAGAAATACTAAATATGCGAAACATCATTAGTTTATATTTCAAAACCTAAGGAAGCCAAAAAATTCTTTTCAGAATATTCAGAATCTATGAGTTAATTAATAATCTAAGTCGAGAAGGATGCCAAGAATCTCTTATTTGCTGCAACTGTTCAACGCTGTTTCTATTCTCAGGTTCGGGTCAATATCAATCAAATTGATTAAAACTAAAAACTAGAGGTTTGTGTTTGAACATCATATTTCGGTTCTCAATGCATTATTTTTGCTGAGAATTTTTAATAGAATGTAGAAATAGAATTTTTTATATTTTTATATAATCCATTATATTTTTAGATTTATTTCTTAAATTTTAAATTTCTTAATGAATTTTTTGTCATATTCGGTTTTTAATAGAGATAATGAAAATAGTGATAATCAATTTTTAAGTTCAGCATTGGTCTCGACACTAGAGAATCAACCTGGGAAGAATTTTATCTTCCATCACTATAATTATCATAAACAATGGCCTCGTTCTTAATTCTGGCTTTCACGTACTGAATTTTGAGCAGTTTCAAAATACAGCTGAAGCCTTTTTATATAAGTGGACATCTGGGGACATCATTTTTGAGCAATAATAAGACAAGAAGGCTCGTTAAGGTGGTGCGTTCGCGCGTGATGTTCCGACCCGCGCTCATCTACATTTTTGACTTAATTGTCTTTTGACTTACATTTTTGACAAAGAGATAATCAAAAATAGATGTTTGAGCTTTACAAAATAGTTACGCAACCAAGATGATAATTGAATTAAATAATGTCTTGCCTCATTACAACAAGATCTGCCAATAAAAAGTCAACGAGAAAAAACAACAACAACAAGAAGCAACAAAAAGAAAATTTCATGGCAAAAATTCATTTTAAAGGCACCTAGTAACAACGTCAAACATCAATCAGACAAAATCCCAGCTACTCAAATTTATTTTTCCTAACTACACATCAGATGGGATTAATGAGACTAGGTATCCATTCGACAAAAAAAATGAGGCGAAACTCAAAACAAAATCAACAAATTTTAAACCAAAGAATTTCAAAAGCCTTAAAAATAATTAGCTTTTAACAAAATAATTCTCGATAAATTTAATAAAAAGTCGCATTAAAACCAATATCATCTGTCTCAGGTTCAACTAAGCAATAGGAACGGACTAAAGATGCAAAAAACTAAGATCAAAAAATTACAAACAATTCGAAAACAAAAATTAGTGAAGACAATAAAATCATTAGCTATTATCTTAAAAATATTTATCTTTCTTTCAACTTCCATTTATACTAACTCAGCTAACATTATACTGATTGAAAAAATAGGTTCAATTCGGCCATATTTAAAAATCGTTAGGATCTGTTATTACGCGATGTTGCTAAAGGAAGGGAAAAAGAAACGAAAACACACAACTCGAAAAGAACAACAAGCGAAAAGAACAAGAAAAACTGAAAAAATTGAAAAATCCTTAAAAATCTTAAAAAAGTGTAATGTCATAAACTTTAAGACTATTCGCGGTAAACTGAATGCTTCGGGTAACATCATTTTTTCAATCCTCATACACAAGCTAATGGGACCGATCAGCTTTTTATTGCTACCTAAATAATGAAAAAATCAAAAAACAGCAAATTCAAACAAAATTGTGGTCTTTTCATTAGGAAATTTTCTACTTTCACAAAATCTTCAACATCAACGGGATTTTTTTTTTGATAATTTGATTCCAAATATTCAACAAACTTGAACAAACACATTAAAACCACGAGGTGTTGGAGAAAACCCGTAGTATCAACTCCAATAAATTCAATAGCTTTCAACGGAAGCTAATAAATACGCTAAGTTATGCCTCGATGAGACAAAAAGGATGTTTTTCAGTAATAGTTTTTCAATAAGACATTACAATAAGTCATAGATAAAAAACAATAAACAAATGCAAAATCCTAAAAATAAGTAAAAAAGTGCGAGAAGAGAGTGTCGAAGCCATTTAAACCATAACTTTTTCCCTATAAATTTTATATATGATCCGTTGAACGTCATTTTTAAGCCAATGCAACTATCAATTATAGGATAATGTGTTAAGATTTCAAAAGAAAAGAAAAGAAAAAAAATCCAAAAATTTAAAAAAAATGCAAGCTCGTGCATCGAAGTCATAACAAAAAAAGTTAGAAGATAAAACCGCTGAATATTTTTGTTTTGTTTGAATTAGAAAAAAGGGTGTCCGGTTATTACTGAGATTGACTTGCAGTACACCAAAATAAGTTTAAGATCAGTTAATTTTTCTAAAAATTTTCAAAATTTTTTTTGAAGTCTCAACAGCCGTTAAATTCAATAGCTTGCAACAGAAGTCACTAAATACACTCAATTGGAGCGTATGTCTCGACTTCAGGACAGGGTTGTTTTTCATGCATAGGTAAACAATAAGCCGTCACAATAAGTCTTATGACTAAAGAAACGACAACAAATATAGGCAAAAACCAAAAATGAAGTAGAAAAGTGCGAGAGGAAAGTGTCGAAGCCATTTAAATCAAAAAGAATTTCTCTGAAAACCTTATCCATCATCAAGTAAACTTCTTCTCTAAGCCAATATGATCTATCAATATCAGGATAACGTGGTAAGATTTCGAGAAGAACCAATAATAAGAAAATATCGAAAAATTTTTTAAAATTTTTTGAGAACTTGTCGCATTGAAGTCATAAAGCAAGAAATTAGAAGATAAAACTGCTAACCAGATTATTCTATGTGGCAGTACAAAAAAGAGGGCCCTGTCTACCGAGACTGACTTACAATTCACGAAAATTAAGTTTATGATCGTTTAATGTTAAAAAATTTTCTCGAAAAAATCAAATTTAAAGGCTTAACAGCTTTAGCTGTCCACTGAAAGCTCTAAATAGGTTCAAATAATGCTTATTAGAAAACCTTTTGCACTTTTAATCAACGAGAAAAAGGCGCAGAGATCCAAATTTCGGTAAAACCTCAAAAACGAAATCAAAATTCCATTTAAAATTACAAAAACTCCGAGTCGAAGCCGAAAAAAAACACGAGCAATTACTTGAAAACAAACTTTTTGTTCCTTGGGCTTCTTTTGACTGTATATCAGGTTTTTCATTAACGGAACTTAGATATGAAAAGTGACTCGTTGCTAGGTGACCCATGAAGACAAAAAAAATAGGAAAAGTTTCCTAAAAAAAGAGCTCTGAAATAGAGTTCAATTTTTTTATAGTAAACTTTCCCATGAGACTAGAACTAATCTTTTTTATCGTCTTTCGTCTTTTAGAAACTCCATAGTACTTCATTTTGTGGCCTGAAAAGTAATTTTGGATTAATTTTTCAATAAAAAATATCTTACTTTGAAGAAAAATTACACTAAAATTCCAAATATTCCGTGTTCACACAAAATTTCAATCCTCGATAACTCCTCGAAAAAAAACTTTTTTGTTTTGAACTTTACGCTGGAATAGCTTTTTAATGAAACCACTCACATTTCTCTACGATGAATATATCGATCGGTCAAAATTGTCTGAACAAAAAAAACCCATTTGAGTATATAGTTCCTCCCCCCCCCCCCCCCCCCCCACAAGTGGGGTCGGAATAAAAATTTTGACAAGATGCGTAAAGAACGAAAAAAATTTAAAGCGTTCGTCCGGTGTCTGTGATTTGATTCTGGTGATCTTTTTTTTTTAAAAAAAAAGCTATATTATCATCACGCAGCAGAGTTTCCAGATAGCAGTAATTTTGACGATGTCTACTCTGCTGGCTCAAAATGTGTCCATGAGAGGAATAGCAACCACTATAAAGGCGAGATGCCGTGCTTTGAGCAGCAATTCGTCAGACAATTTATCTGCTGCTTTCACGCAGGTCAATTCTTTTTGGTTTCAAAAATTTTTCTATACGAAGTAGTTCAAACTCCGACCACTGCAAAAAATGATTTGAAAATGGTAATAATCAACAAATAGTTAGCTCAGGGGTTAGGACAGTTTTTAATCTGTCATCTTTGTAATTAGGGACACGTTGAATGTAATCAAATTGAATGTCTATAATTGTTCCGACCCCTCTTGAGGGGGGGAGGAACTATGTACTAAAATGGGTTTTTTTTGTTCAGTCAATTTTGGCCGATCGATATATTCATCGTAGAGAGTTGAGACTGGTATCATTAGAAAGCTTGTCCAGCGTAGAATATGGAATTAAAAAGATTTTTTTTGACTTTTGTTTTAGACAGGGAGATATCGAGGTTTAAGCCTTCGAGAAAATAGAGTGAATTCCGTTGATTTCATTCACCTTTTTTTGGAATTTTTGACTAAAATTTCGCCAATTTTGATAAAATTTAAAAAAAATTTCAAGAAAATGTTGACTTTACGTTTAAAGACAAAATATACATTCGGCTATTTTCATTGAATTTTTTTTTTGTCACAAATTCCGGCTAAACATTTCACAAAATTCAGACTTTTTCATCAAAAACAGCACGAAATAAGTTTCTTTAGTCCACACTGATTAAATTTGCGGGAAGCGCACACCCAAACACCACCAACACAATATCTATAGACTGAAAAGGGGCTAATTCAACTTCAAATTCCGTTGAGAGTGCTCTGTAAATAAAACTTTGCCGTTTTCTGCTATGTGAAGGCCGAGCTTAACTAAAGTTCCCATATTTGTTAAGCAAACAAATCCAGCTCTCAATTGGACATATGTTACTCAAACTTTGGTGTACGATATATTTAAAGCCAAACAATTACGTCAATTTTTCACTCGATAATTTTGTGATATTAAAATTGACATAAAGTGCGTATTGAAGCACAATTCCTCGAGCTGTAAATAACTGGTTACTGTGTCCTGTATCGACAAAATACTTGGGAAATAATTCAACTGTTGGCATCCCAAATTTTGATGTTGTCAAATCGTGAGTACAGAGAGTAAAACTCTACTTAAGTTTAAGTTTAAAAACTAAGATTAGCAGTTAGTTGTGAACTGAAATTGTAATGCAACGGTAAGAATATAGCGGATATACAGTTACAAAAGCAAATAGCAAAAACACAATATCCGGACAGATTTGTGGCCGATGAAACGAACTGGGCGGTGTAAAGCTTTCCTCGTCATAAGTGGGAGAGCAGCCGTTACATTTGGTCCGCCGACCCGGACAGTGGAAGGCAAACTGCTGTCCAATCTGATGAAGAGAGTGTCAAAGGCACCCACTAAAGAAAATCAAACGAAACAACAACGCAACACCAGTGAGGCAGAGCGAAGAGTTCAATTCACTGAAGCAGCTATTGTCCCATGCGAGTGGCTAACCCTGCGTAAAAGCAAGAAGCAAAGCAAAAGCGAACAGCACCCAGGCAATTCAAGCACAATCAGCAGAGAGCAGCTTCAGGCAACAGTTCAAAGGCACGACAACAAGCTTCAAGAGTTAGTGGACGAAGTCAACACTAGAAGAAGACTTGGTCAGAGAATAATTGCAGATTCAGATCGACCCAACAAACTAAAGGTACTCTATCAACAGACTGTTCATTTACTAGAGGAAGAAATACCCAAGCAATTGCAGCGTTGTAACCAACTTGCACCCTACCCAACAAACTTTCTTGAAGAACAACTACAGCAGGCAAGGGAGTGCAAAGCAAATCTGGATATTCATTGGCTTGCATATATAAGCAAAGGCACGCAACCAGAAATGAATACAGAGCAACGCAACACAAGTCAAGCAGTGAACGAAAGTGAGATTAACAACAACTATCCAACGGACAATTCAGCTACCCAAACGCTACAAAACGGCACAGTAGCAAACGATCAGAATACGGAGAATATTTCTGAAACATCTTCAGCAAAGCAAAGGCGCGAAGAACGGATGAAGAAGTTCGATTTTGAGTTCGAAACACAATTGCGGCTCGAACAGGCAAGGTTCGAGCGAAGGAAGCTAGAGCTCGAGATGCAGATGAAGGAGTTAGAAACCAAGCATCAACTACAGGAACAAGAGCGTGAACTGGAGCGCAAAGTGAAAAGAACAGCATAAGAGAATGATGATGCTCGTTCCCAATCAACCGGTGCTCGAGATAAATCACCCTTCAACTGGACCCCAAGGAGAAGAGATGTCTCTGACTGGGCCAGCAGGATCGACCCCCTTCTAACCCCAAGCAGTGCAAGAGCTCGCTTCGATGCAACCCCTGAACTGAACAGGCAGAGTCAGTTATCACGATATCGAAACCGTTCATCAAGTGCTAAAGACAGGGACGTTTCCCCCAGAGCTGGATTACGATACAACAGTGGATATGCAGGCAGCAGTAACCTACCTAAGCTGAAGTTGAACAGCTTCGATGGAAACCCTCTCGAATGGACGGAGTGGTCCAGTATGTTCATTGCTACGGTGGATAGACGACCAATACCAGACTCAGAGAAGATGAGCCATCTCAAGACCCTTCTGACAGGCAAGGCAAAGTCCGCGATATCTGGAATGGGCTACTCTGGGCAACTCTATGGTGCTGCTTGGAGCATTCTGGAGAGGAAGTTTGGAAGGCCTCATGTGATCATCGATGCACAGTTGGAGAGTCTTCGCAAGGCTAGTCAGGTGAAACCACACGACACAACAGGTCTGATCAGTTTCTCAGTTATTTTATCAAACTTTGTGAATGTGCTCACAGGCGATCTGCAATCAAGCTCGACACTGTATATGGCAGTAGATAAACTACCTCAAGTTCTCAAACAGAAGTGGTGGTTCTATGTTGATGATAAAGATGAAGGCTGGCCTGATCTGATTATGTTTGAAAAATGGCTATCACGAAAGGCATTCGTGCATGAAGGGTTTTCAGCGTTCAAGGGAGAGCGCAAGGACGAAGACCGAAGAAGCACGAACAGAGACAAACGGTTTTCAAAGACATCGAACTTCAGTGCGAGTTCAAATGTGGAAGAAGTGAAGCAAATGCATAACGACCACTGCCAGCTAGCTGACGGCACTCACAAAATTTGGAACTGTCCACTCTTCAGGAATATGAGTGTGAATGATCGGTATGCAGCAGTGAGGAAGCAACGCTTATGTTACGGATGTCTGGGCAAAGGACATGCAATCAAAGATTGTAAAGTCAATGCGTGCGGTATTAATGGATGCACCAGGAAGCACAACAGATTGCTACACTCAGGAAACCAAATGGACGAGGGCAATCACGCAGTCAACGTAAGCGCAACAACAATCAACAAGAGTAACGAAGTTACGAGCTTTCTTCAGATAGTTCCTGTCTCAATACAGAGCAGTGGCAGCAGGCTGAACACATATGCTTTCCTCGATAGTGGATCAACGGTTTCATTCATCGATCACAGTGTGCAACAGAAGTTACGAGACCAAGGCACCGATGCAACACTCAACATAGCAGGCATACACGGAACGAAGGATCTGAAGACAGAAAAGATTCCTCTCAAAATAAAGGGATTACATTCAAAGGTGCATTCAATCGAAGCGTTTGCACACCCGTCAATTTCGTTGGGAAACACAAACTATGACTACAGCAAGCTGAAGCAAAACTTCAACCACTTGAGTGTTCTCCCAAACAAGAGCTTCAACTTGAAGGAAGTTGGCATCATCCTTGGTCAAGATGCTTACGAGCTACAACGCCATTGGACTACAAGATAGGAACACGACGTGAACCTTTCGCCGTTCTAACAGAATTAGGATGGCTAGTCAGTGGACCAATGACGGGAAAGAGAAGACAAAATGTTTGTCATTTCGCCTTCACAGAGGATGTGAAAGTGGCTGAGAATATCCTAACGTGGTGGGACATAGAAACATATGCCTCCAAAATCAACGTCGTCAGTCAGTCAAAGAAGGAACTGCAGGCACAAAAGATGCTAGAGTGTACGACGAAGTTTACAGGCGAGCGGTACGAAGTGGGAATGCTATGGAGTGAACCAGAGCCAAACCTGCCGAACAACTACAGCTCAGCCTTGGGTCAGCTTTTCTCACTGGAGCGAAGATTCCAAAAGGACCCAAACCTGAAAAGTTTGTCTCAACAGTCAATAGATACCGATGTTGAAAAGGGATTCGTAAAGATACTGGCACCTTCGGGAAGGAATGGTATTTGCCTCATCATCCTGTGCTAAACCCGAACAAGCCTGGCAAAGTAAGACGTGTTTGCAATGCTGCATCAAAGTACAAAGAAGTATGCCTAAACGACACGCTACTAGCAGGACCCGATCTACTACATGGATTGACTGGAACGATATTCAGATTTCGTAAAGGACCAATAGCCCTAACAGCGGATATCGAATCAATGATTCTGCAAGTACAAGTTCCCGATTAGGACAGAAGTTGCTTGAGGTTTCTGTGGCGTCCAATAACTAACGAACCTGTTCAAATATACGAATATCAGCGACACGTATTTGGAGTTAAGATTTCTCCAACATGTGCAAATTACGCTCTCAAGCGAGTGGGACTGGACAATGAAGAAATGTATCCAATAGCAGCAAAGGCAATACAAAACAACTTCTACATGGACGATTTCATCAAATCAGTAGAAACCCCTGAAGAAGCAATCGAAGTCCTTAACCAGTTGCAACCTCTTCTCTCTCAACACGGATTCAAGCTGAAGAAGTGGATAAGCAACAACGATGAGGTTACCGAAGCAATCCCAGAGGACTTGAAGTCGATCAGCAACACAAAGCAAGTCGAGGTGGAACCCAACGCGGAGGGATCTTCAGTGCTTGGACTACAGTGGACTGTTACTGACGATAGTCTTCAAGCGTGTAGAGATACAAACAAAGAATTGAAACTCCAATAACTTAGCGGAAGATTTTGTCACTTGTCTCTTCAGTATTTGACCCGATCGGATTGTTTGCTCCGTTCAGTGTTCACATGAGACGACTACTAAAAGGCATTTGGACTAAGAATGGACAACATTGGGACAAAGAAGTGGAGCAAGGTGAGGAAGCAGAATTTCTAAGGTGGAAAGAACAACTTCCAATTGTAGCTGAAACAAGCATTGCTGGAAGGTACTTCTATACAGCAAGGGACAAAATTGAACTTCATGTGTTTGCCGACGCATCTGAAGACACGATGTGCGCAGTGGCCTATCTACGTTCACAACCCAAAGAGTACTCCGCCGACTTAGCATTTGTAATTGGAAAATGCAGGGTGGCACCGATGAGGCATCTTTCAATACCCCGCTTGGAACTGCAAGCAGCGGTGTTGGCAGTGAGATTGAAGGAACAGATAGTCAAGGAACATGAGATGAAGATAAGCAGTTGCAGTTTTTGGTCAGACGCAACTACAGTATTACAGTGGATACACAGCTCCCATCGTAAGCAGCAAGTGTTTTCGGCCAATCGAGTTGCTGAGATACTGGATACAACTGATGTTTCACAGTGGAAACATGTGAGCGGTATCAACAACCCAGCTGACATTGGCACGAGAGCAATCAACATTGAAGAACCCAAGAGAAGTGAGTGCCTCACTGGGCCGGCCTGGTTGAAGCAACCAGAAAGTGAATGGCCAGAGCAAGTGAACCTAGTCTTCGCCTCAGATGAAGAGAATATACCCGCATCGCTCTTTGCAACACAGACTGAAGAGAAGAAAGCTGTTATTCAGTGGGAACGATTCAGTAACTTCAACAGGCTAGTGAATGCAGTGGCATATGTGCGGCCAGTCATGAGCAAACACAAACCAGCAACACTTATAGTAAGCGTTGAAGAACGAGAAAAAGCAAAAGCAACAATCTTCAAGCTACTACAGCAAGAACAGTTTAGTGAAGAGATGAAATCTCTCAGGGCTGAAAAGAAAATTCCAAAAAGCAGCAAAATCCTACAATTCTCACCCTTTCTAAAAGAAGAGGGGCTTATTCAAGCCAAAGGCAGAATAGGAAAAAGTCAATTGGACTTTGATGCAAAGCATCCAATATTGCTACATTGGAAACATCATGCAGTTGAATTATTCTTGCGAAACGAGCACAAGAACAATCAGCATGAAGGCACTGAGCATGTAGGAAACATTGTTCAGCAGAAGATGTGGATCCTAGGCATACGAAACGCCTGGCGATCAATCAAGAACAAGTGTGTAACCTGCAGAAAGGGCAGAGCACAAACGATACTACCAGTAATGGCAGATCTACCCGAAGAACGGCTAGATGCTTCAACAGCCTTTACAATTGTTGGAGTGGACTACTTCGGCCCTTTCGTTGTGAAGATTGGGCGAAGGAACGAAAAGCGATGGTGTTGTCTGTTCACATGTCTAACTGTGAGAGCGGTGCATATAGAGGTTGTACCCAAGATAGACACAGATAGTTGTCTCAATGCAATTATGAGGTTTATTGCACGAAGAGGCAAACCAAGTACAATGATCAGCGACAACGGGACAAACTTTGTTGGAGCTAAAAGAAAATTTTGCAGAATATGTTGCAGCATGGAACAAAAAGAGGATCGAAGATCATTTGATTCAACAAGGGATCAGATTGAAGTTCAACCCACCCGCAGCACCTCACTTTGGAGGAGTATGGGAGCGGCTGGTCAGAAGCTGCAAGAAAGCAATGTATGCAGTGTTGGGGAACAGATCAGTCACCGAGGACGTTCTATCAACTACGATGTGTATTGTGGAACAAACGATGAACGCAAGACCGTTGACTTCGGTCAGTTCAGATGCTAATGACTTAGAAGCATTGACCCCTAATCACTTCTTGCTTGGCAACAAAAACATTTGCCTGCCCTATCTACCATGCGCAGAGGAATTTGTTGACCACAGAAAACTCTTTCGACAAACTCAAGCATATGCAAATCTCATCTGGGACAGATTTCGTAAAGAATGCTTGCCAACTTTGAATAATCGGCAAAAGTGGAGATCTACGACGAACGAAAGCCTTAAAGAAGGAGATCTCGTTTGGTTGATCGAAGATAGTGACAAGCGATGATACTACAAACTGGGTTGAGTTGTGGAGACCATGGGAGGGTCTGACGGAGTGATTCGATCAACGAAAGTTAGAACGAACGCCGGAGTTTACAAGAGACCAGTAGTGAAGCTCGCCCCTGTACTGCCAAACGAGAAAGATGTTTTCACTAAGGAAAACAGGGCCGGCGATGTGAAGACCGAGCTTAACTAAAGTTCCCATATTTGTTAAGCAAACAAATCCAGCGCTGAATTGGACATATGTTGCTCAAACTTTGGTGTACGATATATTTAAAGCCAAACAATTACGTCAATTTTTCACCAAAAACCTGACGTGGATTTCCAATACAACACAACAATTCTTGACGTCAGTTTTGCATGGAAAAAATGACGTTTTTAATGCCGTCATAGCCAACCAATCAACGATGCAGTTTTGACATGTAGAGCAGTATAAATAGAACTTGAAAAACTACCAAAAAGGAGCGGAAACTCGATAATTTTGTGATATTAAAATTGACATAAAGTGCGTATTGAAGCACAATTCTTCGAGCAGTAAATAAGTGGTTACTGTGTCCTGTATCGACAGAATACTTGGGAAATAATTCAACTGTTGGCATCCCAAACTTTGATGTTGTCAAATCGTGAGTACAGAGAGTAAAACTCTACTTAAGTTTAAGTTTAAAAATTTTTGCAAAACAAGTCTTAGACAGATATCTTTGTCTTCGATTCGTTCAGATCTCGGAGTGAACTGGTATACATAAAAGAGATTGCGTATTTCGTGATCTGTAGTAAACCCAGTCCAGTTTGATATTGAAAAAACTAAGATTAGCAGTTAGTTGTGAACTGAAATTGTTATGCAACGGTAAGAACATAGCGGATATACAGTTACAAAAGCAAATAGCAAAAACACAATATCCGGACAGATTTGTGGCCGATGAAACGAACTGGGCGGTGTAAAGCTTTCCTCGTCATAAGTGGGAGAGCAGCCGTTACATGCTATCTTTATTCGTTGATTATCAAAAACGCAGCATTTATTTTTGATTTTTTAACTAACAAATATCTATATCAATGACATTTCAAAAATAAAATTTTCCTAATGGACAATCAGCATTAGCAGGACTAGTTCTGTACCAATCTTGGATCATTACAATCCAAAAATAGTTCGGATCGTCGTCAGTTGGTTTTTTATAAAAAAAAATTCGATCTTTTTTATATTAATTAAATAACAGAACATTTCAAATCAAATCAAAGCTCACTATGACTGTGATACGTCCTATCGGCCTCCTAATTAACTTGAAGTTAGTTTATCTAGTTGATTGCTTGAAAGCTTTTGGTCGTTTTGACTTTTAAAATATTTGAATTTTAAATAAAAAATGGCTTATTGAAATTTGCCTCCACTTTTCTCTTAATTTGGTCAACTTGTAGCTTAGTGTCCGCAATTAAAGACTGCTCCTTCTTTCTACTGAATTCAAATTTAGTCTTTATTGCGGTTTTACGCCTTAAGTTATGATGTTCTGGATTTGATACTACTAGATTTCAAAATTTTTTTTATATTTTTTAGGTGTTAGCCCATTTTTCATTTTTTCTAGTGTTGTCAAATTATCACGTTATTGTCAGTTCATATATCTCTTTTTTGCGTTCAAAATAACGCACAATTAATAATATTTAAATCCTTAAAGGTATAGATTGTGGTTTGTTTTACCGTACTCTCTCGTAGAATTTAATTGAATTTTTTAATTTTGTCTTTAACTGTCGTTTTTGTTTTGTCCTTTTAGTCGTATTTAATTTCCTGTACAATGACCCGGTTTGATTGGCTTTTCCTGGAAGATTAGATGAGCCAATGTTTTGATATTAGAATATAGATAACGGCTTTCATGACTTTGAAAACAATTGATTTCCAAAATGAAAAAAAAAATTTCCACAATGACAATTTTGTTCCTTTTATTGTCCGTTTGTTACTTGGTCTCGTTAATTAAAGGCTAAAGAAGACATTAATTTTGTCAGGGGAAGGTGTCAAAAGGGATTGCTGTCGAATAATCTAATGTTTTTAAAGAATTCGTTAAGACTTTACTGGCTTCGACACGGGTTTTTCACAAAAAAAAAGTAAATTAACTTTTGATTTTTGTCATATTTGACGTTCTTTTGCAGACGTAAGATTCGTTCTGGACAATTGTAGGTCTCGAAGACCTCCTTTGGAAGAATAAATGTACCTATTCAATTTTTTCATTTTGTAATTAATGGCTTTCATGGCTCTGGAAAAAAAATTTTTCGATAAAATCAAGTATTACATAATCTTGCTTTTATCTTTTTGATCTAATTGTTACCTAGTTTCATTAATGAGAGGTAACAAATTACATTTCAAGGGAAGGTCTCAAAAGAGATTGGTGTCACAAATTATAATGTTTTAAGATAATTCGTTATGACTTTACTGCCTTCCACACGGGTTTCTCACAAAAAAAATTACGTAATTTTTTGATTTTTGTCATATTTGAGGTTCTTTTTGTAGACGTAAGACATATTCTGGATAACTGCAGGTCTCAAAGGCTTCCTTTAGAAGAATGGACGAATCTATTCAAATTTTTGATTTTGTGATTAATGGCTTTTATGTCTTTGGAAATAAATTTTTGGAAATTAAGAATTATGTAATACTTAATAAAAAATTAAGTATTACATAAATTTGCATTTTTCTTTTTTGTCCAATTGTTGCTTATTTTCAATAATGAGCAGCCACATAATACATTATTGGTGTTCGACGAAGGTGCACTCGAACATATTTTGGGGGCCAAAAGATGGCTTTACGGCTTCCAAAGCATTTTCTGGCAAGTTTTATTTGATTTTTAGGTTGTTGTCTATTTGTTGTTCTTTTTGTAACTGCATAAAAAATTGAATACGAAGAGTTCTTAATTCTCTTCTATAGAACGATTGGTAATTGTAAACCTATGGGATGTTTTCGTTGATTCCTAATGGTTTTCATTACTTTGGAATTAATTGTTTTCTAAAAAAAATTCAGCGAATTTTCTAACTTTAAAGTTTCTGTTCTTTTTTGTCTAAATGTTACCAAGCTTTTTTATGAACTGGTGAATAACAATTTTTTTGTGGTGAATTACAAGTTATTTTGTTTGTTTTCAGTTTTATCTGACGCTATTTTGACTTTGTTATTAAATTTTGTTTTTAAAACGGACATAAATGTTTTGATGTAATTAATGTTTGTTGTTGTTGTTTGATTTTGCCGTTCGACTTCACTCGCTTCCCTAATATCGGCATATCTCATCAATCTAATGCATCATTTTTTATTTCACTGAGTTATTGGTTTTTGAGGCTATCTTTTCGTTCATACACCAGTTTTTTTTTGAAAAATACTTGAGTTTTTTGTGTCTTTCCATCTGTTCCTCATTTGGTAGACAATTAAGCAAAAGTTGTGGATGAGCGGGGTCGGAACCTCATGTGAGATGACACATTACCGAGTCGCCTTGTTTAAATTTAAATCCATAACTTTTTTATCTGAAGAAACATATTTTTTTATTTCACAATTTCTTCAAAGCTATTTCCGATCCTTAAATGTAAGGCTAACATGCGTGTTACTTGAAATCAAAGTTTTTTTTGATAGAATTCAAAGACGAAGCAACAAATTTCTCCTTTCTTTCTCAACCTCTTGTTCTAATTTACATTAGAGTACTAGAATTGATTCGGCTCCAACTATAACTGTGAGGCATCATTTTTAAAACCAAAAACGGCAAATTTAAATAACCCGGGTCGAGAAAGAATTGGAAAAATATGCAAGATAAGCGGCGAAAAGTTAGTTTTTTCACCGCAAATTTCGTACATAATTTTGCGGTGGAATGCGATGAATGCGGTGAAATTATGTAGGTTCACCGCTAGAGTAAGCGGTGATCTTACAAAAATTCGCCATAATTCACCGCTAATCTATAATTTCACCGCCCTTACAAGGGTTCGGACCTCTCACCTCCTGCATGTCGTCCACTTCTTCTTCCACTGCGCCATCTCACTAAATTACCGTAATTTTTTTTGAATATAAATCAAATTCACTCTACTTTCTGTAAAACATACGCGGTAAATTTTTGTAAGATTTGCGATTTTTAGCTGTGAAATTACATATTTTAGCGGTGAAATGTGGTGATTTTTTGTAAGTTCGCTTACCCTGGAGGTGAAATTGCATAATATCAGCGCTTAGAAAAAATTTCAAAAAGATGTAAGATTAAGGGGTATTTTTAGTGGGAGTGTAAATCTAACAATCCCTCCCTTTCTCCCCATTAATTTCACCGCATTCTTTGCTGATCTCAAACAATTTGAACAATTTTTTCTAAGCGGTGAATTTATGTATGTTCACCACTGTGATGAGCAGTGAATTCATGTAACTTCACCGCATTCACAGTTCATCTTACATTATTTGTACATTTTTTTTCGAAGGGGTGAATTTATGTAATCTCACCGCTAAATTAAGCAGTGAAATTATGTAATTTCACTGCTACCGGGCGATAAAGGTTTTTTTCACCGTATTCATTGGCTGATTTATGTATTTTCACCGCATTCACCGCTTATCTTACAAAAATTTCCGCATTCAACGCTTATCTGACATAATTATGCGTTGAATGGTGGTGACACCTCGACCCGGGAAGCAACAGGCCAGGTATATACAACTGTTTTAGCGTTTATTCTTCTACCTTCAAGTGTGAGAACTTGAAACCATTACGGCATGCTGTCAATTATTGTTGGAGAGAAATATCTTTTTTTTACTGAAAAGCAGTTAATGATTTTTCTGGTGTGTATTAAACACATTTATCTTAGTTTTCGTCGAAAGTAATTAAAGTCACCTCGCTATTAGGTGTACGGAAGTAGTATAAAAAAATGACTAGAACCTCAACGGGTGGGGACGGACATTTTTGGATGCCTGATTTTCTCGGCCCGACAACAACGGGGTGGGACACTTGAAAATTTTTAAAATTTGAATAAAATGTTCCCCCTATTTTTGAGGTTCTAGACAGACTTTTTGAAGATTTTATGGTGTTATATTATTATTTCGTTCGTCTTAATTTTTCTTCGGCTGTTTGAAACCAGTTCGTATTTGCAAACTTTGCTACTTTGTTTATTTAATTTCCCGCCAAATTTTGCAACGCTAGACAGCGGAGCGTCAAGATGACTTGATTTTACACTGCATTTTGATCATTTTAATGCTTTGTAGCTTAGTATAGCAAATCTCGGCGTTCAAATATCCAATTTTAACAAAACATAACCCAATTTTTAGCGAAAAATGTTCCAATTTTTCGGTTTTTTGTCCCCCCACTAGATTTTTGCGGCAGAATCTTAGAAAAATTGCCGACAGATCAAAAAATTAAAATTATGGGAATTAAATAAAGGGTGTCAGGGGGAACTAAGGAAACCGGCTTCATAACATTTTTCGCTAAAAAAACAAAATTCTGGTTGAAAATAACTTTGTCTGTTCCAAAACTGTTTACTGACTTTTGTCCAGAAATATTTATTATCTGAAAATTTAATTTACTGCTTGGTTGTTTCCGATATTCCGTTCTGTGGTTTGCTCTCTGTCATTAAATCTTCAAAGTGGCGAACTTTTTATAAGGATTTTTCATCTCAATTCTGCCCCCCCCCCTTGTATTTTTGACCCTTGGTAACAAATTACTTGTTATTTTATAGCATTATAGGGTTATATTATAGCAATATTACAGCAAATATTCAGCAAGCTGGGGGGGGGGGGATAGTTTCGATTTTTCAAATATTTAACAGTCTAAAATTATGCAAGTATGTTTAATTATGCAAGAATACAGTAGTTAACAAAAATCCTAAACTATATATATATATATATATATATATATATATATATATATATATATATATATATATATATATATATATATATATATATATATATATATATATATATATTTTGAGAGTTTTGAGTAGAATCTCATAAGTTTTTCAAATAAGTTTGCCAATTTTAACCATCTTGCACTGTCGAACGAGTTCATGGAAAGCACTAATAGTGGGCAGCAACCTACAAATCATTGTAAGTAAATGAAAAAAAATTGAGGAATCAAAGCTGGAGTTTTTTAAAATCTTTTAAAATACAGAAGGTAAGACTTTTTTTTGGTCTCTCAATTCTTTGTATTAGAAAAAGCTACGAAGCGAAATGCATTGTTTCAAAAGTTTTAGAGATTAAAATTCAAGTCTTTGGTTCACAAAATAATTATTAATTAATAGATATTATGAAGTTTTAATTATTCAAAAATTGATGTTTGCACATCTTTCGATAGGCTATATGAATTGTTGTGTACATTCAATGAAGTGTTGAGTACATTTAAAATTTAAAACACTCATCTACAATTTTCAAATGACGAAAGTCTGCTGTGCCAGAAGTAAAAACGTCAGAAGTTGCTACTTAGCCAGAAGTTGAAACTCTTGACTTTCGTCAATCTAAAACGTGAAGTTGTGTGTTTTAAACGTGGTTAAGTGACTTTGCAGAAGTACCTTTGAAATTTTGACTGAATAACTTGAGCCGCTTTACGGTTCACAATAAACACCAGAAGTGCTCAGTGACTTCAAGCAGAGTCACGTAACTATTACTTATTCAGAATGAGAACTAAAGAGCGAAATCGTTGAATTGATTGTTTAGACTTGAATATTAAAACGTAAGAAATTTGTCTAATTGAAATAAAAATTCAATGAATACCCCGCCAGTCTTGTCAAGTCTGATTTTTTAAATTAATTTTTTCAAATTTTTAGCTAGTTCGTCAAGAAACATCAGAAACTTGAGGAAAATTGTGTTCTTCTTGAACCGAAGTGTGATTGATCTCAACATCTGCCATTGCGGGAAGTGCCAAAATCCTGAAATTGTTGAGCGACAAGACAGGTTTGTTCATGATTTGGGTAACGGACAACTACACATCACCCTGCGCAACAATTGAGTAAGAAAAATCGTTTTTAGTAGACCGGATATATGGGTAGGAACTATTTTTCAAAAAATCATCCGGTTCTGCTGACTTTTATTGGGTGTAACACAATAATAAGAGAAACCCTGCATGTATGGCAGCGGAAAAGCTGACTTAGTAGGTTCTCTGCAACACAAATTTGTTGCAAAAACGGATTTTGATACAGTCTGATATGTGCAGGAAGAACTGTGCTCTGTCACGCGCTGTGGCAGTTCAACCCCTCCTGGTACGTTGGAATACACCTTTCACTTTCTCACTCTTCACGCGTGCACCATCACAAACTCTCACTAAACACAAGAAATTTCTAGCCCAAAAAGGGGGGCCGGTACAAATTTAACATTTTAAAAAAGTCAACTGGGCCATATAAGCCCGGCTGTAAGTGTTTTTTGGACAATATAGGTACAAATACAGGATGAGACAAGACTTTTTAGTTTTGTTTGGTTCGTCAGTCCTCTTCGCTATTACTTTCTATGATTCTTGCTCGTCTTCTCTTTTTGGTAGGTGGTTGATCTTGCAGATTTTGTTGATCAATTGTTACTGGGAGGTTGGCTGGAGGTTGTTCATCAATTGTGATTAGAGGTTGGGGGCTGCTATCTGAATCTTCCATCGCTTGACTTAGAATGAATCCATCGCAAGCTGCGTCTGTAGAGGAACCACTGTCCGAAAACTCTGACAAATTATCAAAATCTACCAAATTTTGATTCAATTCGTCCTCGCTATAATTTCGCTGGTGAAAACCTGGGTCGGGAATTGAGTTGAAACTTGTGTTTAGAATGCTACTAGTTTGTGGAACGTTTGCTGACTGTTGCGTTTGACGTTTGTTTTTTTTGCTGCTTTTTGTTTTTTACCTGCTGCGAGCTATCCTGCGCATGCTGCCCGCTTTCCTGCGCCCGCTGCTCGCTTTCCTGCACCCGCTGCCCGCTTTCCTGCACCCGCTGCCCGCTTTCCTGCACCCGCTGCCCGCTTTCCTGCGCCCGCTGCCCGCTTTCCTGCGCATGCTGCCCGCTTTCCTGCGCATGCTGCCCGCTTTCCTGCGCATGCTTCCCGCTTTCCTGCGCATGCTGCCCGCTTTCCTGCGCCTACCGCCCGCTTTCCTGCTCGCTTTCGCCCAAGTCATCGGCGCCCCAATCGGGGTCATTCATTATTGATTTGAAGAACATATCCTCTCTTATTGAACGATGACCATATGGCAGCATGGAAACTTGGTCATTCATAATAAATCGTTTGTCATCGTAGCCTGACAAAGATTTCTTGTTGACCACAATTGTGTGCAGCCTGTGGTTGCTTGAAGCTATTCTCGTGTTGAGCAGACGCACCACCTCACCGCCCAAAAGAGTTTGCTTGTACAATTCATGCGTCATGCTGCGACGTGCATCTTTTGTGACCCCTTTTGCTGACTGTTTGGTGCAACCTGAAAAAAAAACTTAGTTTATTTCAAATTCATTCCATTGTTTCCATACCCAAAGAAACTTTATTTGCTAGAATGATTTGCATATGCCTGTTTGTTTTGATTACTTGTGTTTGTAGAGTGAAAGGGGGGCTAGTGAAAAAGACTAGCCTTCAGCGAGCTTGATTTAATACAGTTTTGGCTTGAGTCCACAAAACTCAGCAATTGGCCGGCTTCCTATCTCATCTTTGAATTTAAGAGTGACACGTGCATTGTCCCTGCTATACAAGGGGTGTTCTGGTGGAAAGTTTGAAAAATCAAATTGTTCAGCGACCGACTTTTTCCGTTGTATTTCTGCAAAGAAGTCTCTTGAACGCACTTCATATACGAAAGAGTCCGTGTCTGAGTAAAGTAAATTGCAGTCAAAGTTTTTCTTCATGACTTTGTAGTGAAACTCGAACATGAACTTCTTTGCCAAATCCAATATACAGGCACCCACTATGGTTGGTTTGTCCAAAAGTATTTCTGATTGCTGAAGGCATACTGTGACAAGATCTTCGCTAATAATTTTTGATGATTGGTACTCGGGCTTGTCTGTCCACTTTAGCGTTTCCTCTTCCGTGTGGGTTATCCTGACTTTCATTCGGTTTCGCTTTCCCTCATAAGTTTTTCCAAACGATGAGTTAACCATCAATTTGAAAAAATCCTCCTCAAATTTATTCTTCGCTTGCTTTCGCTTTTCGGTGTTCAGTTGTACGTAGGGTGCCAGCCACTTTTGCTGTTTGAACGAAAGCACTCTATGAAGCTTGGTCACTACCAATCCTAGTTCAACGTAGAGTTTGAGGGTTTGATAGTGCAGAGTGTAATTCTGTTTATCGAACAACGTCTGAACGAGCTTTTTCACCTGCGGGGGTTTTTTAATTTGCATGTCGGCCAACAAGCTGTTTTGATACTCACTGAGCCAGCATTCATCAATCGCATCTTTTGTGGGCGCCAAAGGAAAATCAGAGTGTAGATCGTGCAGGCTGTCGGGATAACTGAAATCGACTTCAACTATGTATCCAACCTCATCATCATCAGGCGTATTCAATATTCGACGCAAAATTTCCTGGGCTTCCTCATCGGTCCATTCACTTTTGTCAAACATTTCGAAATCATGGAGGGGTAGGGGGAATTTTTCCATGATTCCTTCATACAGATTATTGGCATCGATCATTATTATGGATGAGGAAATGTTCTTCGGTTTGTAGTCCGAAAGAAACTTGTTGTTTGCGCGACAGAGCCGCTTGCTGTAAACCGAGCTCACGCCTCCTCTTATAAGACTTTCTACCATGTCGAGGTGTTCCCTTTCTGTTAGAAGATGTAGTTGAGGGTTGCATATTTTGAGCATTGCATCTCCCGACAAGTTGGAAGCCGTGTGATACTGGCAGCAGTCGAGCCCGTATGTATCATAGCACACTTTTCTAAAGCTGAGTACTACTGCAGCGAGGAGAAACACATCTGTTGTCAAATACAAATTGTAGTAATCACCAATGTTTTGGCACTTGAATAAACTGAACACTTCGAGGGCTCGCTTGTATTCATCTTCACTCACTGTTACCTCGTACTGCTGCAAACTGTTTGTCCATTTCTCGAGAGGGGGAAGCTGGGCCTATTGCAGTTTTTCAAAGCTATCGACGAAGCAATAAGGGAACGAGCCTTTTTGTTTTAGCAAATTAACCGATGTTGTTGGCCACGCTTGAAAATGTTGTTCCAATAAGGTGAATTGATCAGATGGCAGGTTCTGTACCAACTTGTCGAGCGATGCATTCATGAACTTAAATGAGTCCAATAGTCTGATATACTCATACTGGCTTGTCCAAACACCTTTCTTGATTTGTGTTGTTTTCATATGCACTCCAATTTGCAATGAGATGAATTTCTCACTCGTGCTTGGCACAACTGAAATTGTGTTTTTGTCAATCAGACTTTGTAGTGCTAGTACTACGTGATGAAGATCATAGTTTGCCAAGTTGTGCGCAAATAGGGGGGTGAAGTTTAGAGTTTTGCGTTTCAAATTGCACTGCGCATGTGCCCATCCCAAAAATTTTCCTGTGAAATGGCAGTGGTCTAGAACAGTGGGATCTAGTGAGGATGTATTCAATTCAGTTTCACAAATCCAACACAAACTAGCTTGATCTTTAGTGATTGTTGGCTCACCGGCAAAGTTCTTGTGTTGTTGTTTCACGTCGTATATATCCCTAGCAATTTGTTCCAGTGACTTAACAAATTCAACCATGACATTCGGATCACATTTGAGATCGAAGTAGAATGGCTTTGTTTCATTTAAAGCAACGAAGAGCAAAGCATAACTACACGGCTTGTGTTCCTCCAATGCTCTAGTAACTGAGTTTTGCTGTGTATTGATAGTGTTAGCAACTGGTTCAATTATTGACTCCAGATCGAAAAATCCAACTATCGAGGCAAACCATCGGGCTTGAAAATTTTTGAATTCAAAGTTTTGCTGTTTGGCTTTCGGCATTTTAATTATTGCTTGCGTGTTTTGATGGCATATTTCTTCATGTCTCTCATGTCGATCCAATGAGGTGCTGATGTGGAAACAGTTACGACACAAAAGGTTGTCAATGCGCTGGTGTTTTCCCAGATATTTATGAATAAGTGCCTTGATATTTGTGATCAGGACATAGTGATGCATTCATCCATCACTATGCAAGAGCAGATCCAGATTGAAATTGTAGTTTTTATAATTTGATATGCGGAAAGGAATCAGTTTCTTGTTCGAGTGTCGAAAAACATTAACGCGTACCAAGTTCAGCAGTTCAAATTTTTCCATCTGGTGAAAAGCCATGGGCATCATGAATTCATCAGCCGCTTGTTTTGCTCCTGGATTTTCCGAACTATACATTATTGGATTTGACTTTTGTCTCCATGAAGCATTGGCGGGTATCAACCGGGGTCCGAATGTGTTATGGTACTGAGCTGTATAGCAGTAGAGAAAACATTTCTCGTCTTGTCGGTTTCGAATGTTCAACAGGTACTGTCATTTTGCTAGCTCAGTAGGCAGAGCTAAATATGAAGAAGCAGCAATTGGTTTTGACCTGGCGAGCCTCAATTCAATGTTTTCAATGCTATCTACTGTCCAGCCGCTACCATGGGATGCAAAGTTGTTCAAGGCAAGCAGCATTTGTTCAACCATTCCAGCGAAACAGGATTTGCTCAAGCCTGTGAAGTCGACCCGCTGCATTTTTGAGTTGATGTATATTTTGATGGCGATCTGGCTGGCTGCTAACATTTTCATCGCTCGTTGGTTTTGTGAGTTCTACCAGTGCGCTAAACTGAAGTTTTTGTGCTTGATTTTGGGTGTTGAGTTGAACAACGTTTTCAATCTCATCACGTTTGCTACGCATGAAACTTAGCAAGTGTATTTCATGTTCTCCCACTGGTATGTCATATGTTTTCAAAACACCGCCGAAAGCTTGCTCGGACGGAAAAATTCCAGAGTTTGGGTTGTTTTCAGCATTAGCATCCCATACTGGCAGTCCATGATTTTTATTCATGTGCTCCATGTACTTGAGGTTGTCCGTGAAAAACTTGTTGCAGTATAGGCAATAGCGTGGGTGGGTTGAGTTGTGTTGTTGTCTCATATGCGTCTCGAGCTCGACAACTTTTTCATTAGCAAATGCACACTCATCGCACACAAATACGTTTGTTTGTGCATAATGTTTATGCACATCTTTCATGTGCCGACGTAAGCTTCGTTTGTCCGAAAGTGTCTTTTTGCAAACTCTACACTTCTCTGAATTCATTACAGGTGTAAGAACTTGAGACAAATAAGGAACTGGGGTGAACGTTTTCAAGAGGAAAGAATGAAAGTTTTTTGCTGTCGCTGATTAGTTGAAAATTATTTCTGTAACTTGAGTTGAAAGTTAAGGCAAAAAGCAAATGAGAAAAATTTATTGTTGGAGGGGACACATTTTCACAACACTCTCAACCAATCAGAGTGCGCGTCTTTTTTGTTTACTTTTGGGACTGAAAGCTACTGCTCCACAAATAGTGGTTGGGGGGGGCAGCAAGTCTACCAGACTGTTGTGTCAATATCACAGATGCACTTGTTTACCTGCTTTGCTAGTTTTTGTTGGTTCATCACAGGTGATTCTGAGCTCACAGTTTTACTTCTTATTTACATAGCCTAGTTTCGTTTCACTTTCTCTACTGAATAATAGCAATTAGTGAAATATGTTTATTGACTGTTTGTCATGATATGAAAAAATCCAAGCTTCAACTGGGTTTATTTCAACCCGGTCTGTTTTTGCTTATTTGTTTACGGCAATGTCTCACATACTTGTCTGTTCAATGTCTGAATTTCGCCGCATCGCCCAAATCTTTCTCTCAAAAAATCATGCAATGTCTAGCGCTAAGATTGATTGTTAGAGAAAATTAAATTAAGAACTAGTTTAAAGAAGGAAACACAAAGTTCATACGTTGGAACAATGAAAAGCAACAAATGAAATGTTCAATATGCACAATGAGTTTGAGGTGGGTTTGTTTTGTTTAGAGTCGAGATAACTTGATGACCTTCTTGACGGGGGCATAGCACTGGCTCAATGGAGGTGTTTCATCGAAGTTGATATCATCAGAAAAATTGTTGACAAGCAACGCGAGGCTTTCCGGGGTTTTTGTTTCTTCACTTGGCGACTGATCAAAGTTCCAAAAACCAGATATTTGCTCAACTTCTTCTAGCTGCCCCCAATTGATTCTCCCAAATTTCAATGCAGTCATGATCGTAGTCTGCAAAAAGTTTTCTTGTTCGCTTCGCCAATTTTTTCACATCCTGCGTTTTTGTTTGAATGGGAGTAATACATCCATAATATCGATGAGCATATGGAGACTCTTCTTGTCGTAACGATTTTTCTGGCGTTTTTGTAAGATGAAATAAATGGTTTTGTTTTGTGTATTCAAGTATTGGTTCAATGTAATTAACTGGAACAATAAAGCTGTTTTTTGTGTGCCATAAATCTGTCTTATCATCAAAGCTTTCCTTTACAAGGACAATATTTTTGAAGTTGTGACACATTCGCACAAGGGTTCGAGTGCCTCGTTCACTTGTCTTTGCAATTTCTAAATATTCAGCAGCCATATTACAGGTGATGGATAACAATTGAGATGTTTTTTGTTCTGATTTTACGGATTTAAACGGTAACAACGCACACAGTTTTCTTTGTAAGGAAAATTTTATAAAGAATTAACAGCACCGAGTCTAGAACCAATTCTAGTAACAAGAGAAATGAAAACTTGTTTTTATATGATATGGAACTGAATGGAGAAGCAGGATGAAAGCAAATTCTAGGAGAAGGTTAAGTAACAAAAGACTTGCAGTAATGTAATAAGGTGCCAAAGAACTAAAGAATTTTCACAAAACTTATATTGAACAACAAGAAAGAACCAATGGCGGAAAGATTGAAAAAATTGTTGCAGACCGATTTGTTTATTTGACTTAATCATTTCATCATTATTCCGTCATGTCTATAAATAGAATTATGTCATATTGACCAAAGTTCAATTGGGTTGCTCTCGAGAAATATAAATAGACTCGAGTAGGCGAGCTATTTTCTCCATTGCTAATGAAAATTTGTCAGTTTTTAGATTTAGAGGTCGGGACTTGTAAAACTGTTTTCTGCTATGGCCTTTATAATGCTTGGCCCGGCGATGTTGCATTAGTGAATGGAAATTTTTAAATTGCCTTGGGCAATTGTGACATTGAATGGGTCTTGATTCAGCAGGGTAGATTTTTTCCGATCTTTTGAATTTCATATTTCGTATAAACGTCATAGCTGATAGAGGAGTATAATATTGTTTACACGGTAGGGTGGGTGGGTTTGTTTGTTCAGCTGTTATCTTGTCTAGACATGTTGGCGTGGGGTTTGAAATTGTTTACATTCGAATAAACAGTAACTTATCAGTCATTCATCATTTCAGATTACTTTGATACAGTTTGTCTCAATATATGCAACATTATGGGTAATGTTTTGTCGAAGGATGCTGAGTACAGTGACTTTCATTTGGATCTGTCGCTCAATAAAAAAACGGCTTGTTAGGGCTGCTGTTAAGAATTATCATACCACTGGCACCTATTTATCCTTGAAATTGTTCAAACGTGGTAGTGAACAGGTTGACTGGGATTTCAATCAAAAAATTACACTTTCGGCGCCAGAGTTTCGGTTGATATGTCAGAACATAGAAAAACTAGAACAAATGCTTGATCAACCAGTTGGCATGATCGATTCACTTCTAAAACCGGATTCAACTGATGACTCAAAACGTCCAGCAAAACGGGCCGGCAAAACACCAACTCAGCGCCAAAAGAAGATACCAAAAACGTCTGTAAAAGTCGATGAGGATTCGGAATAATTTCTATTACACCTTTTGCTTCCTGTCATTGTTTATGCATTCATAGTTAGTTAATTAGCTTTTGTTTTTTGTTCGTTATGGTTGAGGCAATATATGAGAACAGTCCCGAATATTTCAAGAAATTTCAAAAACGTTTCAAGTACAATATTTGTGAGACGGAACCAAAACTTGAAAACACAACAATTGAAAATTATGCATATGGTTATCATTCATCTGCAACAGTTATCGAAGGCTGTACATTTGGCTCCAATCATTATCATGTTATGTATGAATTTGGTTCGCAGGATGATAATATTTTCGATTCTCTTTATGTACCTGCGGTGATACCGTGTCTCGTTAACTGTTTCAAATTACTTATTCAGCCAACGCAAAAAACTTTGTTAAACGTGGTGCAATAATTTCACGACTACATGTTGCTGTTGAATACCTTTCAAAATCAACTTCTTCAGTTACCAAGAACCAGAAAAAACTTCCAGCACCCTTGAATGAGGCAGCAGCGACATCTATTAGTACTTTTACGGCCAACAAACGTTCTTCTAAAGTCCCTGATATAACTTTGAAACGATTTTGCCAGCTTATGCTAGGTGAACACTCCTCAACTCTTTATCAGATAATGGATATTCTGCTTAGTGGCCAAGGGAGTTTTGTGCGAGAAACCTCAAACTCTTTCATAACATTTCAGTTTTGTAAAAATTGATATTCAAAAAATGTTGTTGTTTCAAAATTAAATTAACTTTTACTTCATATGTTTTACAAAAGCTAGCAACTCTAATTCATTTACATCAGGTATAAAAGGAAATTTCTCACTATAAAAATAATGAACAATATATATGCAAAATAAACCACAAAGCTGGGAGTCTGAAGATTGCAATGGAGACTGAATGTCTCTTCTATGTTCCATGATATCCATCATTATCTCCAAGTCTTTACACTGTTGTAAATGGTTGAAAATATCCTTGTAGGTAGTCAAGGGTAGAGCCAATGGATCTGCAAAGTATATTATTGGGTATGCATATCGTTTAGCTAGCACTACCCAGTGGGTTCCAATAGAGTTGGATCGTGATGCATTAACAATAATAAATGTGTTGGTTTGCAAGTTCAGAGGATAATTATCAGCGGCATAATCTCCTCTGAATTTGAATTTGAGGTGTTTACACTTTTTCACTTGAAGATGAATTTGATCTTCGTCCATTAGTATGTGATCATGGGAAGAGCGTTTTTAGATGCGTTTCTAGCGGAGTCAATATAGATAGTAGATGCTTTTTCTCCAAGAAAAAATATTTCAACGTTATGAGCTAACGCTGCATCGAATTTGAGTTCAACAGACAATGATGAATTTGTTAGCTCTGGATGAATAAAGTCATGAGTTGCCTCTTGAGTGCTGGTCAGATCAAATACCATTATATAATGGTTTGCGAACTCACTCAGAGGTATTCCATGGCCATTTTCTACATAAGCTAATGCACTCATTGAATTGTAGTACAATCTCTTGTTGTCAGTTGTTGACATTGGAGTTCCAGCCGTTGCAAAACCGTTTCGATAAATGGTTATCTCTCTTAAACCAAACTTTTGATAATGGAATGGATTAGCGGTGTTGGTACCGATGAATGCCGTACCAACGCATAATGCAACAATGACTCTTCTGATTGGCTCTTTAGTGAAAATATCCTCATGTTTCCAGCTTTGTTGGCCTGTTGTAGCCAAGAATGTTTTGGTAATTACTTCATTGTATCGGTAAATTGCCGGAGTTTTCAATAATGTCTTCTCAATTGCACCTACAACATTATCTGACACCGTCATTTTCCTGATAAATAAATTAGCCTCATCTATTTTAACCTTGTAGTGTTTCGCTGCGTCTTCGCTGATGACGGCAAAGTCATCTTGAGATCGTCTCATTGAAATGCGTAAGGTAACTCCACTAACCAAATGTTTCTCAAACGAAAAGAAAGCAACCGCCAACTTTCCATATAACGTTATACGTGCGGATTGTCGCACTGTTCTTTTTCTTATATCTGATATTGCTGCTGGAATAGTGCCCGGGTTTTCCTCATACTCGTAACCCTGACATTTTAGCCAGGTTTTCTTTGCGTCTGTACCGTGAGAGAATTCAGTTTCTATGAAACTTTTGTGTGCATAATGTCCATTAGCTGTTGAAATTTTGATACCATTTGCAGAAACAGTACAGTCGGCGAAAAGTGAATGAAGGATATTATTAGCAAAATATGGAAGATCACTGGCATTAGCGTCACCCGTTGTGTAGCGCAAATCCATTCCATCTGTTTGAAGTATTCGACACTTGATCTCCAGGTAAATTTTTTGCAAGTCAATAAAACTGTTGCGATCACCAACAACTTCAAATTCCAATGATGATCCTGAGGGCGAATAAAGCGGTCCTGTTGTTTGCTCGAATGATTGATCAAATGTTACCAGCAAAGGTGGTTTTTCAAATAAGTCTAAAGAACTCTGAGTAGCTTCAGATGGTATTACAATATTAGTTCGCATTTTTCACTCGCGAGAAAAAATCCAGACGACTCCTTTTTGGACGGGGTTTTTGAGAAATGATTCTTCTGGTTGAGATTTTTCGTTTTTCGTTTGAGCGAGGTCTCGTGTATTGTCGTCTTTTTCGTCTAATTATTTTACGACCTAATGCAATACGTGATTGAAGAGATCCACCTATTTGTTTGCGAGCTGTTTTGGCTACTGTACTTTTCAGTGCTTGTTTTGCTGACTTTCTTTTGGTTGCAACTTCTACTAACTCTGGTGCTCCCTGAACCAATAAATCACGACCAATCTTTTTCGCTGCGGGCCAGAGAAATTTGCGTGCTAATGGCAGAGCAACTCTTCCAAAACCTGCAGCAAGCGCTCCAAAACCGCTGCCTCTTTGTCTGTAGTGTCCGGAAAAATGCGGCATTGATTGAGATGCTTGATTGCTGTAGTATGCCTCCATATCAAATAATTTTTTGAAATTTTAAACTGACTATAACTTTTCCGGTTCCAGTAAAAGGAATTAGTTTTCCAGTTTCGTTTCTCAACTCTACCTGGATGTTCTGAATGTTGTTTGATAATATTGGCTTGTAATCCAAATTTGTGTAGGACTTGTGGTGTATGGGTGTCACTGTGTTTATGCTACCGTTTCTCAAACGTCTTTCAGACTCAATGATTTTTATTACCGGAGCTCTCACATCACCAACGTTCTGATGTTCAATTATATCAATGTATACAAATATTAGCTGTGATCCACAAGTAATATCAACTGGAAAATCTCCAACATGTCGGTTCAAAGAGTTGCCTGCATTTTCTGACTTGTAACCAATATGAATAAAACCATGATTCGAAATATCTCTTATTCCTTTAAAACCAAGAATACTGGGTACTTCTTCATCTTCGAATGACAAACCTTCGTTAGGTCCAAATTTCAAAACTAACTTTTGCGTTACAGTGTCAAAATCATAGTCAAACTGTTTCAATTGAGCGATTCGAAAAATTTCTTCCAGAAGCTCTTCTGAACTGTTGTATATACCTTTGCGAATTCTTCGAAGTTGTCCGGTGCGGTTATGTGAAGCATCAAGTTCAGCGCCAGAACTGACATACGCAACTATTTCGGCTGAGTTTACATTATTGATGTTTGATGGAAATGATATTGAAGCAAGGGCAACTTGCCAATCTCCATCTAACTGTAATGGTTGGACAAGTTGATTTCGAAACTTGGCCATAGTTTTATTGGTAAAAATTCCCATTGATGCATTTGATATCAAATCAATAGTAAATTCTTTATTAATACTCTTGTTTAGTTTTCGTCACAGGAATGACGTTCACTTGGACTAATTCTGTTTCATAAAATTTACCTTTAATTATAACGTTGCTTGCGTCTATAAGGTTGTATGTTGGTGGACTGAGGGTGGCAACCTTGAATACTGTGAAGACTTCGTCTGTCTAATTTTGTTTATAACCTTTCCTAAATATTTCGTCTGGCTTTGCAACCCGAACCAGGTCTCCTTCTTCGTATTTTGGCTTGTACTTTTTTGTGCTAATTGCGAGGGATATTAGAAACGGTTCATGTTCTTTAAAAGTTTTATTAGGTGCAAGTTGGGTAACACTATTAACACGACTGTTTATAGTATTTACAAACTGGGGCAATTCCTTAATATAAGTGCAAGTCCAATTTTCCTCCAGGTATTTGTGAATAATGTTTTTGAGCGATCGAATATTCCTCTCAGCAAATGCCGACTTGGTTTCGTTTTCTGTTGTATATAAATGAATCTCCTTCTTTTCACAAAATGTTTTAAATTCACCTTTAAAATCGGATCCCTTGTCTGTCCAAACACTTTCTGGTTTTTTCTGCTTTATCATTTTTTTGAACGCTTCAACAGCATCTTTTGCATACAAAGCCTTCATTGGTTGCACCTGTAGGTATCGCGATAAAACATCAACAGCCACCAGTAAATGTTTGACTCCATTGTTGTGATGGGCAATTTTATCCATATACGCCACATCGACAGACCAAATTTCGTATATTCTGTATGCAACAGCTTTTAGTCTCGGAAAAGTTTTTCTGAATTGTTTGTATTTTGTGTACGGGGCTTTCGACTGAAGGTATTGAACCACTTTGGATCTTGGTAAACCACTGGTTTTCTTCAAATTAGCAATGCTACCAAAAGCTGCACTACCTTTTGTGTATAATTTGTTCAATTGTTTAACGTGAGAGGAAGTAATTTGTCCACGAGCTAGACGGTTGGATTTCGTCTTTTGCATCTTCAAAGCTTCCTTCATCGTCGCCAGAAGCTTTTGATTCTTCTGTTCTCGACACTCCTGATTCTTCGTTTTCTGGTTCATCCTCAAACAACTGTAAATTTTCGTTTAGTGATAAGGCAAGAAATCTTTTTGCGTATGTATTACAAGTTAATTGTGAACTGATATCTAGAAAGGTCAGGACTTTGTAATGTTCAAGTGAAAGCTTAGATGTTTTTAGTTGTAGATCGTAAAGAAAATCTGCGACAAGTATTCCCGTGCTTGACTTATTAACCATTAGTCTTGATGTCTGATCCAGCGATAGAGATTCTGACTCTTCTATTTCTTCCAATATTATGCTCGCTTTTTCAAACTTTTTTCTGTCAAGGTGTTTAATATCTCTCAAAACTCGCTCCCTGGAAATTTTTGTATCAATTTTGTCACCTCTAGTCTCATTCAACTCATCTCTGATATTCTCCAAAATATTATCGGTCTGCTGTTGCGTGTCTTGTTGCGTGGTAGAAGGTGCTGGTGGAGACTTGCTTCTTTGCAACAGTGATATTTGTTTTGCTTTCTCTCGGACATTTTTATTGTTGAGAAGTTGGGCAATTTGAGGTTGTTCATTCGCATACATTTGACGAGGAATTAGCACAAACTCTTCAGTGTGCATTTTGCTCCAGAAAAGCAATACAAGGTAACGCAATCAGTTTAATTAGACGAATTCCAGAGTCTGATCGAAAGATTTTGATTCTCTCACTTTTTTCAACTCGCCTGTCTGCAAGTTTACGTAGTGGTTTCTCGAATTTTTTTAATTCAACTTTATTGATTGGTACAACTCCAGAGAGTACGTTCATCACACAGTCACTCAAGAACCAAATGAAATCACCCTGATGTAATATTTCTATTTGAGCTGTGTTCTCATTCCTCTTATTCGCCCATTGCTTGAGCATAAGCAAATGTTTCTTTTTCATTTGTAATTGTTGTAATGACTGCTTCAGGGGACGAAATATAAAAAATTGAAGGATCCGGTCCGATTAGTTGCGATGAAAAACGTAAACCCTGACTGGTTTTTGGGTCGAGATCAATCATCAAATGTCCAAAGGGCTCCGCAGTTGCTAGTTTGTATGCTTCTTTTATCAGTTGGAGACAATTCAACTGTTTTCCAAGATATTCAATTTGTTGAATGTCACGAAGCGACTTGAATAATATTATGTGTGTTGTATTCAGATCAATGGTTCTGGACCATTTGCTTTGATGGAACAAATTATGCTTGACGTATATAACATGTAATTTGCGATGACGTCCTGAGGTAGCTATTTTTAAAAATTCTTTATCGTTGAAGATTTCTTCACATGAATCGTCATAGATAAGCAGACAATGTGATAGATTTTTTGTTATATCAAAGCCTGAGTATTTTAGAAACTCAATCCCTGGTATAACTCGTTGCATATCTTTGAAAAGTGGTTGGAACTCTTTGTAAAAATAATAAATTTTTTCAAAGCGTGGATAAAAGGTCGAACCTTTTAGCATTCGAAACAAGAGTTCAGTTTTACCACAACCACTTGGTCCTACAATAGAAATGAATACCCTGTCATGTGTTAGAATAACTTTGTTCATAGTTTGGGGTTAGGTAAAATGTAACCAACTAAACTCGATAAGAGAGCAATCCAAATTGATTTCTCTTCACGGCTTTCTGATAATAGAAAGAGCATAGAGAAGCAAAGAATGATCATTAAGACAATGATACTAACTTGATCAAAAAATATTACTTCGGACCTTGGCACTGTTGAATTTGAACAACAACGCCATGGGGGCCTCTCTTTGTTGTTCACATCAAGGACTAAATTACTGATACCGGCGTCAGCCTCGTCTCTTTGATTCATTGGAGAAAAATAATTAATTGAAAAGTGAATTGAAACAAGGATGATATAAAAAGTTAAATTTTTGAATTATTTACTGGGCAACTGTTTCATAAACCAGAACTCAAACAAATTGAAACCTTTAATATGACTTTTTATCTCTAGTTTATAACAAACGGTTGACGAGTCATTTTCCTCGAACGATGGTTGATTGAAGAGTTTTTCAACTTCGGGTTGCTCCAAGACATATAACCGCAACTCATTCGGCATCTCATTAAGTGATATCTCACGTTCTGGTGGTGTTTTTTTCAATCTAAATTGAGGAACTTTTTTGGCCGCCCATTGCTTCCAACGTGGGATTCGCTGCTCTTTGGGGTACTGCATAGGCTTCTGATTTGTTTTGTTCATAGCCATAGTTGAACTGATTCCGATGTTCTCGAGCTCTCTGTTTATTTTTTACGTACAGTTGGAAGTGATAGAAATTATCTATCACGGGCAGGAAAGCCCTAAAGCTGTCCAGCTCGTCGGGAGAAAGAGTAATGGTTGCAAAATAACGTTTTGCTGCTGCACTATAAAGCGAGTTGTAACGCGATTGTTGTGCTGTGTTTGGCCTGTTGTTGAGATAGTTCGCTCGGTTCTGTTGATTGCTTGAAAAATAATTCTGTATTGGTGGAGAGGGATCCTGAACTCTGTTGAATATTACAATCGGCTGATCGTCAAGTGGAGTCAAGCAAGTGAATATCTTCAAGTTGTCTGACAGATAAGTTGTTAAAGTTGCTGTGTCTTCTCTGTGCATCACTTTGTGTCCACTGTGAGAATATTCTTGCTTTACGTTCCGCGCAGTGGTTTGATAATTGATCGTTTGTTGAACGAAAGTTTGAATGATGATAACAGGAGGGAACTTGTTCTTCTGATATTATCTCTGAGATTCGGGGACAATTTAGATTCTCCAGATTATAAACAGTTTTTTGTAAAAGCTTACTGAGGAGCTCACACTTTTCAATGCCTTTGGCAAAAAAGTTTTTCCGTGTGAATCGGAAACTGAAACTCAGACAGATTGTTTTCAAATCACAGTAAGGTATATCACCTTCGTCCCAATCAAGACCGTGTAGGTTATTGGTCAGCCAAATAACAGTTTGTCTATCGTGTGCGGGTAAATCAGCGAATTTAAGCGGTGGTTTGAAAAATATTGTATCGTTGTAACTGGAACACAAACTCAGTTCTTTTATAATGAATCCAAGTGACTTGAGTTTGAAACCTTCGAGATCGAGGACAATAATATTTGTGGTTCTGCTGCTAAAATTTTCTAGCATTCCAATTCACGAAACAATTGTGAATGAAAAATTTTCACTGATAGAATGAATAATATTCCTGTCAGGTGCCCGAAAAGACAATTGTTTACTGGTGAGTAACGGAAAGCGTAAACATATCCAGGGCCTTTGTTTCGGCAATCTTTTATAAATCCAGCGGCGTCATGCAATGCAGCATGAAGTCGTAGCACTTTGCTCCGTTTCAATAAGGGATCTAGTCTTGAATTATCAATTCCAATGAAACCACCATAGGGTCTTAATTTAAGTGCTATTTCTCCGTCAACTTCTGGATCTAACAAAGAACAAGCAGCTACGAAATATAATTGTCGATAAGATATGTGTGTATAGTTTATGTTACATCTCAGTGATAAAATTTTCTCATGAATGAGCTTGATGTCTTTTGTTCCTATTGTGTTCATTATTTACTGTTTACTAAACGTGAGCGTTTAAGAGTTTTTGTTTATAAATTTTTGAATTCTGATTGGTTGTCAACTTGAATAATAAATCAAGCACTCCGATTGGTCAATTTATTTGGAAAGTTTTGTGACCCTGAACATGTTTGGGCATGATCTGATGACTCTCCAATTAATATATCATTAATGATTTTATACATCTACTAACAGGTTAGTTGTTTTACTGTTGTTTTCACCAATTTATGTATGCATTTATGGACATAGGTGATTATGACCATAATTGTGTACATACTTAGGTAAAAACTTGTTTTTCTTGAAATCTGTATCTATGTATGTATGTATGTATGTATGTATGTATATATGTATGTATGTATGTATGTATGTATGTATGTATGTATGTATGTATGTATGTATGTATGTATGTATGTATGTATGTATGTATGTATGTATGTATGTATGTATGTATGTATGTATGTATGTATGCATGAATCTATGTATGTAGGTATGTATGTTTGTATGTATTTATGTATGTATGAATGTATGTATGTATGTATGTATGTATGTATGTATGTATGTATGTATGTATGTATGTATGTATGTATGTATGTATGTATGTATGTATGTATGTATGTATGTACGTATGTAGGTATGTATGTATGTGTGTGTATGTATACATACATCAATACATACATATATAGATACTCACATACACATACATGCATACATATGCATACATAAATACATTCATACATGCATACAACAAAACACACAAATTTACATACATACATACATACATACACATATATACATATACACGTTACATATATACATGTATATACATATATACATTTACATAATACATACATACATGCATACATACATACATATACATATACATATATACATATACACAATACATATATACATGCACATACATATACATAATACATACATATACATACACATAAATACATATACACAATACATATATACATGCATATACATATATATATGTATGTAAATATGTAAAATAGGGGGGACATTTTATTCAGATTATCAAAATTTTCAATTGTCCCACCCCGTTGTTGTCGGGCCGAGAAAATCAGGCTTCCAAAAATGTCCGTCCCCCCCCCCCCCGTTGAGGTTCTAGTCATTTTTTTATACTACTTACGGAATTCGATGGAAAGACGTTTGACTCAAAAATCTTGTCAGATTTCAGATTTTTTGGATGGAAAATCATTATTCCTAAGACTTATCCGCTGTTTCTACAATCTGTTTATGGAAGATGTTGAAGTCATATCTGAACAAAGATTATTACCAAAGGTCTCTTCTAAGAACCACTAATCCAGCATGCGTGCTGCATACAATAAATAAAAGTAAACTCGAACTCAAGTCACTGAAGTGTAAGTGCTGTGCTCTGGGGTTACAGTGATATTCAGAAGTGTGCAGCATGCAGCTTTCAGAGCAGTATGATATGCGTCACAGAAGAAAAACGAAATCCTCAAAGCGTATCTAAGCCGGAATAGAATTCATTCACTCAGTGGTATTCCGACTGTTAATTTATATATTTAATCCAGACTTTACTAGGTTGCCACGTTCAAAGACTGGTTGGTTGAAACACCAGTGAACCATTTAGACGTCAGGGAGGCCTCCATTGAGCTGACTAAGGACCTAAAGAAATAGTAATTAAAAAGCTTCAAAGAAAGCGCGGATGCTCTAAGACAGCGAAACATTTGAGCACGTAGAAAGATTTATTCTCATAACATGCAAACCTAAAATGAAAACTTACAATATCGAAAAGAATAATTGAAACCGGTTGATTTCAATTGTGACTTCGCTGATGAAACACGTGAACTCAAATTTAAGATGATGTTCGTCTTTCTAAGAAATTTGTTTGTTTTCATAAACTGTTTGTTATGATTTTACTTCTCAAATCTATTCTCGAAAATCGAAACCAATGCGTGAAACTGGGTATTGACTTATCAGATAAAATAACTATTAATCATGGTGTTCCACGAGGAACTGTGTTAGGACCTCTTATTTTTCTGTTATATGTCAACGATTTTTCTGAAAAGCTGAAAGGTGAAAATGATGTTGTTCAAATTGCGGAAGACACTAGTATTATATGAAAATTTGAACGTAATGAAAATATTCCCCAAAAAACTGAAAAAATATTAGAACAAACAGACAAATACCTGACAGAGAATCAACTCACTTTAAATGCCGATAAAACAGAGATGTTATTATTTACAAATCATACTAATTCGGATCCAGAGTTTTCTTTTAAAGGCGAAATTATCAAACCAGCTCATGCATGTCGTTATCTGGGAGTACAAATTGATTCAAACCTAACCTTTGAAAATCACCTGAACTCAGTTTTAAGCAAAATGGCTTATGCAATTCGTTCTTGGTATCTTGTAAGAAATCAAATACCTTTGAAACTAAGAATTGATGTTTTCAAGTCAGTTTTACTCTCTCATTTTTCTTTCAGTGGAGTATTCCTTCAAACTTTTACAGTGAAAAGCATAAACCGCATAAACAGGCAAAATAACTGGGGAACAAAAGTTTGTTATTTTTCTCAAAAATTTGACCACTCCATTGATCTTCTCATTAAGGATCGTATCCTGCCACCCGAATTGTTTATCTCAAAAGTTAGCCTAATGAAGCTACAAACAGACATAAGACAATGGGAAACATCCGAAAATTTTAAAATGTTTTCTAGTCGCCATTACGCTAAACAGAACAAGAGAACAAATCAAATTATTATAAAAAAGAAAACGAAAACGAAGTGGAGTAACAAATCCTTAATCTTGAAAAGCGTTCAAAAATGGAACAAATTGCCCTCTTCAATAAGAACTTTTAAGAGTAAAACTTGCTTTAAAAATGTTTTAACCGAGTTTTTGCTCGATCAACACAAGAAAAAACCCGTTAATAGAAAAATAGGAGCCTTCAAATTCTATTTTTACCTATGAAAACCAACAGCCACAATTTGAAGATTATTATATTAATAACAATGCTGATTAATTTGTTTAACATTTTAGAGCATATAGATGTCTAACCTTAGGGTTATAGTCTGAGTAATTTACATGTTTCAAAAAAAGTTATCTAAACAGTAAGCAGATAATGTAACTTCAGAAATAAATTTAATCAAAAAATCCGAAGAAGTTTTACCTCAATATCGAACTTGCCAATTATTTACTACTTTTTTCTTGAAAATATCCTCTTTATTTTGTTTGTTCAGATACTGTTTAAAATTGAAAACATGGCTTTCTGGTGATAGAAAATGGTGGAGCCAGTAAATGGTTTTTTTGCTGAATATGAGAGTCTTGATTCACATTTGTCAAAAGTTCTACAATTATAACTTTGATAACTTATATTGTTGCAGTTTAATTCTGTGATAATTTCAGTTATTAATACTTTGCTGTTTTTGTTGAAAAGTGTAGAATGATTTTATTATGTAGGAAAGAAAAATACCAGATTTTTAACCAGCAAGTAACAAAATAATTCTACTTCGGTACTGTGTGCATCAAATTGTAATGAAAAATGTTAAACCCGCAAAATAAAAAAAAATGTATTTTGAATGAAGTAGATATACTGTCATCTGCAAAACTGAAACCGGTTCAATCGAGATTTTGAAACCAAAAATGAAGAAAATTGAAGATAATGACTTCATCTCAGAAGCAGTCGATCATGTTTTCAGCACACAATCATCAATCAACACAATCAATACAATCAACGTGTTCCGCAGTCGTGTTCAATTGATACTGAGGAGTACAAACCACGGCTTTTATAGCAGATTGTGTTTTCCTTCGCAAGAATAATAATAATAAATTGTTTGCTGTAGCCAACAAAATCACGCAATGGTAGTGTGGTTTTTAAAATCAGTTTGGTCAACAAAATCACATTCATTTACAACATGCATCAACAGGACTACTGGACCTATGACCCGTTCTCAAGTATCTCACAGCAATAGAGAGAGTTAGATAGAAAAAATTCTAATGAGGTTTCTCAAGTTGTGTCTAAGCCGTGAAATGCATTCAATCTAAGATTCGGATTTCGACAAATTGACGTATTAAATGAAGATCCACACGCAATGAAGAAATATTTCGTTGAGATTTAAAAACAATGAAATTTTTCTATGTATTCTTGAATCTCATTCAAATGACAATTGGCTTGAATAAGAAGCGATTAATTTTTCTGGAATTGTTAAGCAAATTCTTTTTTATCATCCTAATCCCAGATTGATGTCCAGACCCAAATTTTCGTCTGATTAGACTTTCCAGAGTGAAATTATCTCTGATCCGATTTTCCAGACGGAAATTAACTCTGATCAAATTTTCCAGAACCGCGTTACCTCTGATCAGACTTTCCAGACACAGAGGGTCTCTGATCAGACTTTTCAGACGGAACGCGTTCTAATCAGACCATCTTCAGACCATGGTCCAGACTCTAATTCAGACCATTGCCCAGACCTTAATCAGACTATGATCAGACTCAAGTGCGCTCGAATAAGTTATGATCAGGCTCAAGTGCGCTCGAAATAGCCTGATCAGAAAAAGAATTTACTTATGAACAAATCTCATAATTTTGCTATAATATATTCATTTATTAAAAACTGATGTTTGCAATATTCAATTCATCTAAAGAAAAATCAATTATAAAAGTATTGCTAAAGAAAACGAAACCCAACAGTTGAGAACAAAGTTTATTTAATGTACTTTGTAGTCTATATTTCTGACTCAATGGATGAGTTTAGACAGCTTTCCACAAGAAAAATCGTGGTTTCCAGTTAATCAAAATTTCCTCTGAAATGGACCGGCCTTTGCTATCAGCTGGACTTCTTTTTCTGATCAGAGCCTTCGGAATTTGGATGACTCCCTGATCAAAACTCTGCTTCATTGCTCTTGGCAGAGGTAACATCTCTCAGTAAAAAATAAAAATTAAAAAAATAAGGCAACCGATGTGGTCCCTGATCAGACCCAATTAAGTTCCAAAAACGTTTTTGATCAGACTCAAGTGCGCTCGAATGCGCTTCTGATTAGAACCAATTGCGGTCGAACCGTTTATGATAAGACTCACGTGCGGTCGAATATGTTTATAATCCGACTTTTCAGACCAAATTGACCACTGATCAGACCAATTCAGACCATCGTCCAGACTGTAGTGCGCTCGAACTTCCGTCCAGACCCTGTATTTTGGTCTGGGAACACCCGGGTATGCGCTTGATTGGGTCTGATCATAAAGCAATTTTGGTCTGCACCTCAACCTGGGAAAATACGGACTTGAGCGCTTCAGGACGGACTTTGTGTACGCTTATTTTTTTTGCCGGCTCTGACAATTTATTACCATACAAAAGAAATCAAAGAAAGTGTTTCTCGTAAGTATAAATATAAAATGAAACTTTCAGAGCGATATGAGGATTGAAGCAATTAGTTGAAAACCTGTTTGCAAAGTCTAAACTTATATCCTAAACTTGCCACTCTGTTATATATATATATATATATATATATATATATAGACAGATTTAGGAATGTCATATACAACTTACCAAAATGGCGTTCGAATCTGTTGCTTCACATCCCAGGTTGAGGTCCAGACCCAATTTGGTTTATGATCAGACCCAGTCGAGAGCACACCCGTGTGTTCCCAGACCAAAATTACAGGGTCTGGAAGGAAGTTCGACCGCACTACAGTCTGGACGATGGTCTGGAGATGGTCTGATCATAGGTCGATTTGGTCTGAAAAGTCTGTTCATAGGCGGATTCTAGCGCACTTGGGTCTGATCAGAGGCAACTTCGAGCGCCATTGGCTCTGATCATAAACTCTTCGAGAGCACTTTTGTCTGATCAGAGGCAACTTCGAGCCCAATTGGGTCTGAACATAACCTCTTAGAGCGCACGTGGGTCTGATCAGAAATGTTTTCGAACATAATTGGGTCTGATCAGGGGCCATTTCGAGTGCATTGTTTTTTTTTTTCATTTTTTGTGATTTTTTACTGAGAGATGTGGACTCGGCCAAGCGGCAGCCATAAAGCAGCGTTCTGATCAAAGACTCATCCAAAGTCCAATAGTTTTGATCAGAAAAAATGAGTCCAGCTGATATCAGAGGCCGGTGCCCTTCAGAAGAAAATTTAATCAACTGGAAACCACGACGTTCCTTATGAAAAGCTGTCTAAACCCATCTATTGAGTCAGAAATATACAGTAAACAGTACACTGAAAAAACTTTGTTCTCAACAGTTGGGTTTTGTTTTCTTTAGCAATACTTTTACAATTGATTTTTCTTTAGATGAATTGAATACTGCAAACATCAGTTTTTTTTAAATGAATATTTTATAGTAAAATTAAGAGATTTGTTCAAAAGTAAAATCTATCTCTGATCAGGCTATTTCGAGCGCACTTGAGTCTGATCATAAAGGCCTGAAGGCGCAACTGGGTCTGACCATAAATGCTTCGAGTGCATCTGGTTCTGATCATAACCTCTTCGAGCGCACTTGAGTCTGATCAGAGTCTGATTAAGGTCTGGGCAATGAGCTGAAATTGAGACTGGATCATGGTCTGATTCTGATCAGAGACCTTTTGTATCTGGAAAGTCTGATCAGAGGTAGTTTGGGTCTGGAAAGTCTGATCAGACCAAAAGTTGGGTGTGAAATTCAACCTGGGATGGCTTTCAAAAATTGCTTACGATTATTTTCAATTACTACCACAATGGCCTTCAATTATCCCGTTCCGAACTCCAAGTTTTAATCTGTCCTTGGCAAGTCTAATTTATTTAAGTATATTTTGACAAACCAATAACGGGCAAGACTAGAAACATGTCTTGCAAGCCCAACCAGTCTCGACCAAGACTTCTGCAACACTTGCAAGTTGATCCCCAAGTCAAAGCCAACTTTCCGAAATAACGTTTTTTAATGGAAGATATGAATTTCAGATTTTCGCATTATTTTCTGCCTTTTTCCGAAGTGCTTAAAATTATGCCTGGTGCACGTCTAACATTAAATTAGCACCACGGGAGTCTATTTGTCACCGACTGGTCCAATTGAAGATATTTCCGGTGTCCGGTGTTCTTGCGTCGTTTCAGAAGTTTTGGACACTTTAGACGGCTTTGGCTCTATTTTGACAAATTTTCTCAATGTTCAGATCATTGAAATGTACGATTAGGTTGCTCTCACTACCCTAGGGGCCAATTAGTCGAAGTGCCCTCAGCAATCCACTATATGTTTTCCCGGTTAATTTTGACGTTTCTATGTCTGTTTTTTTAGGTTTTTCTGGCAATTTTGAACGTTTTTAGGACCTGTTTGACTGTCAAGATTTAGATTATAGCATTCCAATTCTTGGCCAAGTTTTGAATTAAGACTAGCAAAGTTTTGGCTCAGACTTGAACAAAACTGGCAAGTCCAAAGTGTATTATGATCATAGCTCTGAATCATTACTGATAATTAGATTTGTCAACAGTCTTGCCCGGTACTGATATTGATTTGGTATTAAGTGAGGGATCTGGATTCAAATGGCTTTCAATTATCTTGGTTCAAGTATTCTATATGTTTTCTTTGTGTAATTAATTTCTGTAATTGTTTTTTGTCTTATGGTTTTTTGGTATTATTTCTGTTTTATGGATACGATCTATAGCGCTCAGTTACCCACAACAAGTGTGACGGGTTGCATTTAGCACTGACAAAAAAATTCAAAAAATTTTGTGACTATTTTAAGCTTGCTGAAAAGCAGGCATGGTGAAAAATTGCAACGGATATTTTAATTAAGAAATTTAAGGGCGGTAACTGACTGTAATGAACGAAACCTCTCCTGAATATAAGTTATTTTTTATTGCTTTGAACACACTTTGCAGTTCGCAGAGACGAGGAGCACTTGAAACTCACTTGTTCAGTAAAAATTTAGTATTAATGATTAAAAATTGTTTTCAATGTGTGGTATCAATCTTATCATACGCTAATAATGTTTTGATTCCAGGAAGTGTGCGGAAGAACTTCTCTTAGAGACAACAGGCTACACGATTAGATTGCGTGACAGAGTTCTGAGGCTGAGATACAACAATATGATTGGTTAATTTAAACTCGAGATTTGCGACTTATCTCATTATAAGGACGTACTGTTTCAAAAATAACATGAAGTTTTGAACACCAGATTAAACACTTAGAATGACAGTTTCCCTTAAGTTGCAAAAGTCGCAATTGCTCGATTAAATTTACTCGAAAGTTTCATTGCTATCCATGAAATTTTTTTCATACCAGGGTTCTCATCGTTTGTGGATTTTAGTGGCATTAAGCTATTTTCTTAATTAAAATATCCGTTGCAATTTTTCAACATGCCTGCTTCTGACCAAGCGTGTATAAAAGTCACAAAATTTTTTGTAAGTGTACTAAAGCCCGTCACATTTTCTGTGGGTAACTGAGCGCGATAGATAGCATCGTATCCATAAGAGAGAAATAAAAAAATTAAAAAAAATAATTACAGAAATTAATTACACAAAGAAGACATATAGTAGTTCTGCAAGTATCCAATATGAAGATCGCGATCCCAAGAACAGTTTAATCTCTCAACTGAGTCTCAAGTAATCATTAATAAAAGTCGAGGAATAAAGTTTTAGACTAATTGCTCGAAATTGTAGACAATGAGAGTGCTATATACCCATGCAAGTGATGCAGTTCATGTTTTTCCGTCATTGTGTGTCCACGGTTAACGTATGAATAACATCATCTATGATTTCATCATCGATAACAATGACGTTAAATTAGAATTTGTGACAAATTATTGTGACTGTTCTCCACAAAAGTCCGGAAGCCCCCCCCCCCCACCCAAAAAAAGAATTTTAAAAACAATTTAAAAAAAAACAAGTGAGACTTTTGTAGCGCAATATGCGAATCTTACCGCGTCGTAAAGCTAAACATGCCCACAATTTGGTATCTTTTAATCTTGATCATATTTGTTATACGAAAAATGACGTAAAGTGTTCATCCAACGTTGTCAATTGCTCATAAATGATGTTGTGAAAAGTTTAAAGATCAACAATTTATTATGCATGCCAACATTTTTTATTTTTTAATATTATATAAAACTATTTGCTTCGATCGAGATACGATATGAATAACTTCTTGAGTTCAAAATATTTGTCCAGTTGTTAAAAAAATTCAGCACCCTTTACGGATCACAACGAATGACATAAAATTATACAATAACATAAACTATCATTGCTGTTTAATATTGATATTTTTACATAACTTGTGATGATCTTTTTTGCTTAACGATTTCATTTAACATCAACGGCATTTGGGGCAACTGAAATGTTTAGTAGATAACCTAGATAGATCATCACTATCGTTGTTCAAAAACACAATTACATATTTATTCTAAGAAACATACATGCTCATCACAACTGTAATATATTTTAAAATGAAAGATATTAAGGAAAACTTATACGTTACAATCAAATGAACTCAAATAAGTCATAAAAATGTACTAACGGAAATAAATCATGACTACTGTTAACTAAAGAGAATTCGAACATACAGATCATAACGAGCCGTTTACAAGTGAAACTTATTGTCATTAGCAAATTTCAACCGAAATTATTCTATAATTATTTTAATTTAAAACTCGTCGCAAACAGATAATAAACTTAAATTGGTTATTTTCAAATTAAATCAAAAATTTATGCAGAAGACTAGTAGTGACGTCACACTGCACTTGATTGTGGTACGATTGAGTTGAAATTCGAAACTGGTTGAATTATACTTGTTAATAGAGGGATATGATTATGTGACGAAGATGCGGGGTAAGTCTTCGGGGGGTAATTGTAGTGGGGTGGTGGGGTGTGGGTGTTAGGGTTGTTCAGTGTCTGGGTGATTATGACGTGGTGAGGGTGGGAATGGGGCTGTTGGGTAGCAGGGTTGTCCAGGTAGCCAAAGTTCACGTTGTTTGGATTACAGTTGGCGCTGTTAACAGGCAGTTGGGAGCTGAAAAAAAAGTAAAGTGCTTACCAAAAAAGTTTAAGTTAAATTTAAATAACGCTGTTAAGGTGAACTAAAGTTATGGGACAGTTAAGTAAAAAAAAAGATTGTCTTAACTTTACCTTAACTTTATTAAAGACCATAATTTACCTGGTTTGCCTTAGCTAAACTTACTTAGCTCTTCTGATTACATTTTTTTGAACAAAAACAAAAAATTTTGCACCTGTGAAGCTAAAATGTAGACTATTTATTGAAAAAATTTAGTGAATGAAAAATTTGCGTGGAACAGATAATGTTTTCACTTGCAAAAAGAAACATCACCCTGCGTGGTGAAAGTAGACAGCGAGATCAAATTTTTAAATAAGGCTTTTTGAGCTCAAATTACTGCAAGTTTTTTCATAATTTTTAAAAGAAATAGGAACATTTTTGTGGAAATCCTTATGAATCACATTTCAATCTCATTCAAATTTCTAGAGGAAACGTTTGTTCCATGCAATTGAACTAAACTATTCTTTAAAAAAATACATTATCATTTAAAAATACGTTTCTTACATTTTGAACAACTGGTGAAGCTTTTTATCTCCTCTGCAAAATTGTGCTACTGGATTTGGAAAATTTTAGATCAGTTTTAACATCATTCTAAACAAATCATTACTGACTACTCTTTGAAATACTCCCATCTGTCGTATAAGTTACTTTTGAGCTTGTTTACTATACACGCACTGTGAAAACAAAACATATCAATCATCAAAACCTAAAAAAAATTCTTGAAAATTGCGATTGACGATATCTATTGTTTTTAATAATTTAGTTATTTATTTTATTCAAGTCAGTCAGAGATATGCTCAAAAACGTACATTACGTGGCCGATATCCAAAGAGGCAGTTTTCAAAAAAATGTTTTGTGAAAACGAGTGACAATGTTTCGTAGCCTTCCATTTTCCACGGTGAAAATTAGTTTTTCAATACTTCGAATTAAATTACTTATAATTAGTAACCAAACTTGCATTTTTACCAGTATTCAAGAGGAACGTAACCCAATTGCAGAATTTTTAGCAAGTATTTAGCCTAAAACTTTAATGCTAGAAATTTATTAGTAATTATTTAAAACCAATTTCAAAGACTTAATTGTTCTTGTGAACACTGTTCTGGGTAGTTTTAAAACTGCTAATTGTCTTATTATTTCTCAATTTGATTCGAGAAGGAGGGCCTTCACGTGATTGCCAATTAGGCTTACTTTCATTTTTGTTTTAATTGACACTCTTATTTATTACGATCTGCAACCGTGGACAAAGGTGTCGTCGCGTGGACAAATGCGTCACTTTTCTTCACGCTAGCCCTAAAAAGATCGTGTAGACAAATATCCGCTATATTTAAACTTAAATCCAAATTGAACTTAATTCGCTTACTATAACAAATTCCCAAAAACGCACACACCGATCATGCTAATCTTAAAACGTGGTCGTGGAGAATTTTTACCAAATAGTGACCAAATTATTTAACTCTAAAAAAAGCGACATTGGGCGCGCATTGGAATACCATGTTACAATTGGTTTATGTTCCACTCGCTTAAAATTAAAGACTAATGTATCTGTAATACAACGCTTTTTCAATACTAAAAAATATTTAACGTTAACTTTTTGCGGTCAACTTTTTGAAAACACATAACAAGGCAGGAGCGAGTTGTCTACATCATCGTAGACGAGGCCATAAATAGAACCAATCTGTGTGTGTGCAACAGAATAAGTCCACAATTTTTCTTCGCTTTTCTTGAAACTTTTTATCTCAGAAAAGTCCCTAATTTTGAATAGAAAAACACAACAAAAGTTTTATCGTATTTCCAGACGTTTACATGTAAATTTCATCATGTTTTGTACAGCCGATTTATGTTAAACGGCATTTTTTGAATATCAGAGTGCCAGAAAACAACACTACCACATGAAGATCACAAATGATTTTTGAGATCATTTTTACAACCCTATCCCAGTACCGTTTTGACCCCATATAAATTTAATGAGTAGTTTTGGAGCATTTTACCATACTGTTAGAACTTATTATGGTCGTATAAGTTACTTTTGAGCTTGTTTACTATACACGTATTGTGAAAACAAAACTTATCAATCATCAAAACCTAAAAAAATTTCTTGAAAGTTGCAATTGACGATATCTATTGTTTTTAATTGTTTAAATTTATTTTATTCAAGTCAGTCAGAGATAGGCTCAAAAACGTACATTACGTGGCCAATATCCAAAGAGGCAGTTTTCAAAACAATGTTTTGTGAAAACGAGTGACAATGTTTCGCAGCCTTCCATTTTCCACGATGAAAATTAGTTTTTCAATACTTCGAAATAAATTACTTATAATTAGTAACCAAACTTGCATTTTTACCAGTATTAAAGAGGAACGTAAACCAATTGCAGGAGTTTTAGCAAGTATTTAGCCTAAAACTTTAAAGCCAAAAATTTATTAGTAATTATTTAAAACCAATTTCAAAGACTTAATTGTTCTTGTGAACACTGTTCTGGGTAGTTTTAAAACTGCTAATTGTCTTATTATTTCTCAATTTGATTCGAGAAGGAGGGCCTACACGTGATTGCCAATTAGGCTTACTTTCATTTTTGTTTTAATTGACACTCTTATTTATTACGATCTGCAACCGTGGACAAAGGTGTCGTCGCGTGGACAAATGCGTCACTTTTATTCACGCTAGCCCTAAAAACGATCGTGTAGACAAATATCCGCTATATTTAAACTTAAATCAAAACTGAACTTAATTCGCATACTATAACAAATTCCCAAAAACGCACACACCGATCATGCTAATCTTAAAACGTGGTCGTGGAGAATTTTTACCAAATAGTGACCAAATTATTTAACTCGAAAAAAAGCGACATTGGCCGCCCATTGTAATACCATGTTACAATTGGTTTATGTTCCACTCACTTAAAATTAAAGACTAATGTATCTGTAATACAACGCATTTTCAATACTAAAAAATATTTAACGTTAACTTTTTGCGGTCAACTTTTTGAAAACTCATAACAAGGGAGGAGCGAGTTGTCTACCTCATCGTAGACGAAGCCATAAATAGAACTGATTTGTGTGTCCGCAACAGAATAATTCCACAATTTTTCTTCGCTTTTCTTGAAACTTTTTATCTTAGAAAAGTCCCTAATTTTGAATAGAAAAACACAACAAAAGTTTTATCGTATTTCCAGACGTTTACATGTAAATTTCATCATGTTTTGTACAGCCGATTTTTGTTATACGGCCTTTTTTTGAATTTCAGAATGCCAGAAAACAACACTACCAAATGCAGTTCACAAATGATTTTTGAGATCATTTTTACAACTCTACCCAATGTACCGTTTTTGACCCCATATCAACTTAATCAGTAGTTTTGGATCATTCTGACATACCGTTAGAAGTTTTTATGGTCGTATAGGTTACTTTTGAGCTTGTTTACTATACAAGTACTGTGAAAACAAAACTTATCAATCATCAAAACCTAAAAAAATTTCTTGAAAGTTGCAATTGACGATATCTATTGTTTTTAATTGTTTAGATTTATTTTATTCAAGTCAGTCAGAGATAGGATCAAAAACGTACATTACGTGGCCAATATCCAAAGAGGCAGTTTTCAAAAAAATGTTTTGTGAAAACGAGTGACAATGTTTCGTAGCCTTCCATTTACCACGGTGAAAATTAGTTTTTCAATACTTCGAAATAAATTACTTATAATTAGTAACCAAACTTGCATTTTTACCAGTATTAAAGAGGAACGTAAACCAATTGCAGGATTTTTAGCAAGTATTTAGCCTAAAACTTTAATGCCAGAAATTTATTAGTAATTATTTAAAACCAATTTCAAAGACTTAATTGTTCTTGTGAACACTGTTCTGGGTAGTTTTAAAACTGCTAATTGTCTTATTATTTCTCAATTTGATTCGAGAAGGAGGGCCTACAAGTGATCGCCAATTAGGCTTACTTTCATTTTTGTTTTAATTGACACTCTTATTTATTACGATCTGCAACCGTGGACAAAGGTGTCGTCGCGTGGACAAATGCGTCACTTTTCTTCACGCTAGCCCTAAAAACGATCGTGTAGACAAATATCCGCTATATTTAAACTTAAATCAAAATTGAACTTAATTCGCTTACTATAACAAATTCCCAAAAACGCACACACCGATCATGCTAATCTTAAAACGTGGTCGTGGAGAATTTTAACCAAATAGTGACCAAATTATTTAACTCGAAAAAAAGCGACATTAGCCGCGCATTGTAATACCATGTTACAATTGGTTTATGTTCCTCTCACTTAAAATTAAAGACTAATGTATCTGTAATACAACGCTTTTTCAATACTAAAAAATATTTAACGTTATCATTTTGCGGTCAACTTTTTGAAAACACATAACAAGGGAGGAGCAAGTTGTCTACATCATCGTAGACGAAGCCATAAATAGAACCGATCTGTGTGTCCGCAACAGAATAATTCCACAATTTTTCTTCGCTTTTCTTGAAACTTTTTATCTTAGAAAAGTCACCAATTTTGAATAGAAAAAAACAACAAAAGTTTTATCGTATTTCCAGACGTTTACATGTAAATTTCATCATGTTTTGTACAGCCGATTTTTGTTATAAGGCATTTTTTGAATTTCAGAATGCCAGAAAACAACACTACCACATGCAGGTCACAAATGATTTTTGAGATCATTTTTACAACTCTACCCAATGTACCGTTTTTGACCCCATATGAACTTAATCAGTAGTTTTGGATCATTTTGACATACTGTTAGAACTTATTATGGTCGTATAAGTTACTTTTGAGCTTGTTTACTATACACGTGCTGTGAAAACAAAACTTATCAATCATCAAAACCTAAAAAAATTTCTTGAAAGTTGCAATTGACGATATCTATTGTTTTTAATTGTTTAAATTTATTTTAATCAAGTCAGTCAGAGATAGGCTCAAAAACGTACATTACGTGGCCAATATCCAAAGAGGCAGTTTTCAAAACAACGTTTTGTGAAAACGAGTGACAATGTTTCGCAGCCTTCCATTTTCCACGGTGAAAATTAGTTTTTCAATACTTCGAAATAAATTACTTATAATTAGTAACCAAACTTGCATTTTTACCAGTATTAAAGAGGAACTCAAACCAATTGCAGGATTTTTAGCAAGTATTTAGCCTAAAACTTTAATGCTAGAAATTTATTAGTAATTATTTAAAACCAATTTCAAAGACTTAATTGTTCATGTGAACACTGTTCTGGGTAGTTTTAAAACTGCTGATTGTCTTATTATTTCTCAATTTGATTCGAGAAGGAGGGCCTACACGTGATCGCCAATTAGGCTTACTTTCATTTTTGTTTTTATTGACACTCTTATTTATTACGATCTGCAACCGTGGACAAAGGTGTCGTCGCATGGACAAATGCGTCACTTTTCTTCACGCTAGCCCTAAAAACGATCGTGTAGACAAATATCCGCTATATTTAAACTTAAATCAAAATTGAACTTAATTCGCTTACTATAACAAATTCCCAAAAACGCACACACCGATCATGCTAATCTTAAAACGTGGTCGTGGAGAATTTTTACCAAATAGTGACCAAATTATTTAACTCGAAAAAAAGCGACATTGGCCGCGCATTGGAATACCATGTTACAATTGGTTTATGTTCCACTCACTTAAAATAAAGACTAATGTATCTGTAATACAACGCTTTTTCAATACTAAAAAATATTTAACGTTAACTTTTTGCGGTCAACTTTTTGAAAACACATATCACGGGAGGAGCGAGTTGTCTACATCATCGTAGATGAAGCCATAAATAGAACCGATCTGTGTGTCCGCAACAGAATAATTCCGCAATTTTTCTTCGCTTTTCTTGAAACTTTTTATCTTAGAAAAGTCCCTAATTTTGAATAGAAAAACACAACAAAAGTTTTATCGTATTTCCAGACGTTTACATGTAAATTTCATCATGTTTTGTACAGCCGATTTTTGTTATACGGCATTTTTTGAATTTCAGAATGCCAGAAAACAACACTACCACATGCAGGTCACAAATGATTTTTGAGATCATTTTTACAACCCTACCCCAGTACCGTTTTGACCCCATTTAAATTTAATAAGTAGTTTTGGAGCATTTTACCATACTGTTAGAACTTATTATGGGGCCGTGACAGATTTTATTCCCTAGAACGCTTTGTGTGGGATAGAAGGGATTATCATTTTTTCAGGTATGAGATTAAACAATTTCGGGAAGTACTGACTTTGCGACTTGACGTCCACTGCCAATTTGGTACACTTGTCCACCATCACTGTGATTTTGAGTGTCATCAGCGTCATCCAACATTGTTAAACAAAACACAATCAGAGCCACAGGTTGTGTCATAAACAATAAACAATCACCAAGAACCCTCACATAAAAAACAGACATCGGAACTTTGTCTTCGGCCACATAATAAGCATAGAAACCAAAATTTGCTAAGTTTGCACTGGCGGAGATCGAAACGAAAGTTATTGCTAAAATTGTCCAGTAAATAAAATAACTAGCCAGCAGTGAATCGAGAGAATCTTGCGGATAACGTTCCCGATTTTTCCTCGTGAAACAAGGGAAAAATTTTCCGCTGAAGTTTTTGATCTCGCCTAAACTTAAAATGACAGTTGAAATTTGGCAAGTGGCGCCTGTAAGTTGCAAAACTGAAAAAGGTACCATAATATTTGGCACCGGCAGGTTCAAGGGTCGCCGAAATTTGTGGAAATTGAACAAAGGAAATGGGGAGGTTATCATTACGTAATAAGTTATTAAAGATACACAAGTTATAACGTATAGATATTGACACCAGCACTGCTTGCGATAGCCCGGGTTTAATTGGGTAAACCCTTTGATTAGCACACCTGGTATTAATAAGTTATAAGTTATGGGCATTGCTAGCGATAACAAGGGCATGAACTTAATCGAATTGCTCGTTTGGAAAAAGTTAATAAGATATAAACTGCTGCTAAAAATAGAAAGAATAGCTACTAATAAAACCATAAGATAAGTCTCATGCTGTAACAAAGATCGGATTTTTCTCAAAAACGTAAAACTTAAAACATTTAAAATCAAGACAATTAAATATAAAAACCATGTTATATTTTCGAGCCTAGTTTTGCTGCTAAAAAGGCTCATTTTTGAGCTTCAAAATAATTTATTTAACACCAAAAAATGAACAAAATGAATTGAGCAGAAATTATGACAGCAAAAAAGGAAAAATTATCGAATCAGAATTAGGAATATATTTTCTCGTATATAATGGTAAGTTTCTAATTTGTATGCGTTCGTCTTGTCAAATTATTTCACGTGAAGTGAACTGCGGAAATAAAAATAGAAAGATTAAAACGGGAAATATTGAAATTAGAGTGTGAGAAAATGACCAGTGATATTAATGGAAAATGTAATACCCCCTCAAAGTGAAGTATTCCTTACCAAAAGAAGTATACCATAAAAAGTAATTTCTATATATGCAACTTTTTTCCTTTATAACAGGAAATGGGGAAAAGTTAACGCGTAGTCAAGATTGTCGCATTAGAAAAAAAAAATTGCCGCTTGAAAGAAAAGAAGCTAACCCGTATTGTGTGTGTGTGTTTGGGGGGAGGGGTATAGTTGCAATTGAGGCTCAAAAAGGAGGATTAGCAGCAATAAAATTGTACGCGAGTTGAACTTTGCTAAATCGGTCTTTGGGTTTGCAAATCGCACCCCCTCACTAGAGGTGAAATTTGTAAAAACAACTAGCCTCTCCAGTTTAGAATCTCTAAATACAAAGTTCTTTCAAGTTTTGTTTTTAAATTCTCATGACAAATATAGATTTTCTTAACTAGTTTTAGCAACTAAGAACTAATAAACATTTGTCATTGTGTAACCATTATATAACATCTACAGAGCGCCGGAAAAGGTACGAGGGGACAGTAATGCAACAATTTAGCACAGAAACACTAAAAAATTTTTATTCCGGACATTAACATACGTTTTGAGTTTGTTTTTAAATTAATTTTAATACCAGTCATTTTTAATCAACTGTAATAGGTATGCGCTGTTTTCAACTTTAGCCTAAATTTAAGAAAACTATCATTTGGTAACTTTACAAAGTACACTGGGAGATAATTGGAATGTGAACTTTTTCTATTTTGGGTCAAGAGAAATCAGCGTTTGTCCAATTTCGTAATGAGGCTATCTGTTCCATTTTTTCTTTTGTGCAATTACTGAGCTTGAGATTGGGAAACATGCATTGGTTTTTCAACTGCGCCGTTGATTTGCACAATTGCAAAAAAATGCAAGAAGTCAACAACCGCAAAAATGCAAATATTGTTGGAAGTACACTACTTCATTAACCTTATTTCTTTTCTTGCTTTTTGGGTTTCTAGAATTTTCCACAATGAGGACTTCGGGCCGGAAAAACTAATGTACATCATAACTTTTTAAAGAACATGCTCAAAAAATAGAAATGGGTGAAACAAGCAAAACTGAAACAAATTGCAGTAGATTTACCTGAACAGGAAACCTAATTTGTCTGAAACAATTAGGTTCTGTAAAAGTTAAGAGCACACTGCATTAAATTATTTTGAAAAGCCTCAATTATTCTTGAAAACGCTTTAACTTTAACTTTAAAGTTAGGTAATACCCATTAACTTCAAAGGTAGAACAAGGAGGCTCGGTAATGTAAGTTCGCACATAAAGTTCCGGCCCCGCTCATCACATTTTTGGCATAATTGTCTATCAAATGAGGAACAGATAAAACAACCCAAAAAAATTATAGGATTTTTCAAAAAAAGTTGGTGTATGGACAAGAAGATTGCCTCCAACGCAAATAATCCGGCAGAAAAAAATGCCTCATTAGATTGATGCGTTCTTCTATTATTAGGAAAGCAAGGCTAGACGAAACAGAAAATCAAAAAACAACAACAAACATTAAACACAACCAAAACTTTATGTCCATTTAAAAAAAATTGATAACAAAGTCAAGATAGCGTCAGATAAAACTGAAACTAAAGAAAACCACTTGTATTTATTTGCAAAAATTTTGACAACAGTCCATAGTAAGGCTTGATAACCATTAGGTTGAAAAAAATCATTTATATTTTTTAAAAACAATTAATTTCAAAAGTAATGAAAGCCATTAGATATGAGCTGAGAACATATAAATGTTTTACAAAAACCTATGCATCTAATGGCTCTATAGGAGGGCATTGAGACCTGTCACTATTCATTTGACGAATAGAGAACAACGAACAGAGACAACAAAAAATCAATTTAAAATTGCGCGAAAAAGCTGTCGACGCCGTAAAGCATATTTGACGAATAGAGAACAACGAACAGAGACAACAAAAAATCAATTTAAAATTGCGCGAAAAAGCTGTCGAAGCCTTTTTCGACAATACCAAAAATGTGGTATAGGACCTCTCCTTAATGAGACTAGGTAAAAAGTAGACAAAAAACAGAAACAGAGGGAAAATTGATGTATTCTTTTGTGTTTTTTGAAAACAATTTTTTCAAAGTTATGAAAGAAATTAGCTATAAAATGAAATGATTAAATGGGTATGTTTGTTTGTTCAAAAGAACAGCTTGAGAACTTATTCTTTGGAATATTTTTTACGTCTACAAAAAGAACGTCAGATATAGACAAAAATGAAAAATTAATTTTTTTTTGCGAAAAAGCGTTTTCGAAGCCAGTAAATCCATAACGACTTCTTTGAAAAGATTAGATTCTATGCACTTACACCTTCGTTTGATATTAATATTGTCATATGTAGTCCGTGGTTAACGAGGCTAGGTAACAAATGGACAAAAAGTACAGAAATACGAAGTTGAAGTGATTTTTTTTTACTTTTGAAAACAGTTTTTTTAAAAGTCTTTAAAGCCATCAGCTATCATTTGAAATCAGAAATCAGAATTTAGGCGCATTTACTCATCCAAAAAAATTGAGACTTGTCACTATCCAGGAAAATTTATGCGACTAAAAAGACATAGTGAAAACGATAGTTAAAGACAAATGAAAAAAAATCTTCGAGATAGGGGTGTTGAAGCCGCTAAAACATTAATCTAATCTATGCATCTGAAGAATTTTATAAGTTCCATTGTTCAATTTTTTGAACAACAATTCTGTAATACGTGAACTGTCATCAGTAAGATGATGGGATAAAACGGGAAAAAAGCGTGAAAAATCGAGCAACGCCTAAAAATAATAAAATAAAGTTGTGAAATCTAGTTGCATCGAAGCCAGAAAACCATTACTTAACGCGTAAAACCGCAAAAACTGCAAATTTTAATTCAGTAGACTGAATATCAAGAAGAAGCATTCTTTCGTTGCTGACACTAAGCTAAAAGTTGACCAAATAGAGAAAAAATGGTCGCTAATTTCAAAAATCCACTGTTTTTTTAAAAATCAAACATTTTGAAAAGTCAAAACGTCCATTGTTTGGGAGAAGAAACTAGATAAATTAATTTGGAACTGCTTAGGAAATCGTTTCGACCTATCAAAAGTGAGCTTTGATTTGAATTGTTCCGTTCCTTAATTAACAAAGAAAAGATCGAATTTTTTTATTTAAAATAAAAAGACCGACTGACTACAATCCTATTTATCTTTGGATTTAAACAGTGCAAGATTATATTAAAACAAGCCTATCTATTGCTGATCGTCCATTAAGACCGAGTGATTACAATCCGAGTTATTTCTGGATTGTAATCGTCCAAGATAGGTCCATAATTAGCTTTGCTAATGCTGTTCGTCCACTTATTTTTTCGAAAGTTATAGATCTAGATAAATTGTTAGTTAAAAGATCAAAAAGAAAAGCTGCGTTTTCCATAATCATAGAGTAAAGTTGGCCGAACAAATGGCAAAATTTTAATTCCAGACAAATCTCAATGGATGTGGAAGTAGCCTTAGCTTCCATTGTAGTCTAAGAAGATTGTTTTTGGTTGTTTTTGGGAGTGTACTTTGGGTAAATTTAATCAAAGTGGACTAAAGTAGCTTATTTCGGGCAAATTTTGATCAAAAAAGCTGAATTTTGAAACGTTTAGCCAAAAATTTTGTCCAAAAAAAATAAAGCAAAATAGTTAACAATACTTTTTTCTCTTTTAAAATAAAATCAACAGTACTATTGTTAACAATTTTTACATATTTTAGCAAAATTGACGAAGTTTAAGGCAAAAATTTCGGAAAATGTGAATAAAAATAAAGCAAATAGTTCTGATTTTCACAAATTTTTAAAACCACGATAACTCGATCTACAAAACGAAATCCAAAAAAAAATATTTTTTCTTCCATATTCTGCGCTGGACGGACTTTCTAATGATAGCACTCACAACTCTGCACGATGAATGAATAGATCGGTCAAAATTATCTGAACAAAAAAAAACATTTGAGTATATGGTTCCTCCCCCCACAAGAGGGTCGGAACAACTAAGGTGTGCTAAGGTACCTTTAATCTACGAAAAAGGGTGATGAAGGTAAATTATAATTGAGGTGAGCCAAAACTACCCTTAAATTCATGTACAATTAGCGGAAAAATTCAGGCAGATACATACACAGTGGAAAAGTACTGATATTAAGACAATAAATAAGCTATCAATGGGAACATTTCCTCCAGAAAGTTTATCAACCAACAACTATTAGAAAATCGTTTTTCCAAAATTGTTAAATTTTCAAGTTTTACCGGTAACGTGCGCTCTCATATGACCTTTTTACCTCCTTGTCCCCAATGCTAGCTTTCAATTGTATGCATAGAATTAAGTACTAGAAACTATAGCAGTGAAATATTAGCTAAATCACATGATGAGTCCCTATAAAAGGGCAAAATAGAGTAACATAAAAATTTCTGCTTCTACTCAAAATAACAGCTAATCAATTACGCACCTGTTTGTTTTGTGCTCCCATAGGAGTTCAGTGAGATATGATAGTATTGGTTGTTGACTTTTTCAGCTTAAAATTTCAAACCTGTTGTCATTACTCCGAGCAATCAGATTAGACACACTGGTAGTTTGCGTTCTATACAAAATACAAATTGCGTTGAAATTTGGTAGGGCTTGAAATCAGGGGAAAATTGTATGAAGTTGAAACAAAACTAGGGCTTATGTTTTGCTTTTATTTTTTATGCCTACATCTCAAATATATGGCCTATTTAAATGGGCTTTGTGCTTTAAAAAACTGTTCGAAAAAAAATTGGATGCTATAAAAAAACTTTTTCTAAACGTGCAAGTGAGTTCTAAGATACAATTTGGCAGCCAAAAAAGTTGCATGATATTAGAGTCTCGAACATGAACGAAAAAAAGTTTTTTACAAAACAAAATTTTTTGAAAATTTTTGTTCTTATCGATCTCCCCTATTTCTTAGGCATATATCAAGATCTCTGACAATCTAAACATTGAAAATTGTTTGCCAGAAAATCAAAGAATTAGGTTACGGTGGTGGAGCTTTTTGAAACCGAACGTCATATCTCTTCGAATTTGATTAAGTGAAAGTCGATGCCATGCCAAAATTCTTCAAAGCATAGTTAAATCAAAACTGCATTGAAATCAGAAGCCCATTAAATAAACGCTGAATTATTTCGGCAAAGTAAATGAGTTTTCCTAAATATTCTGTTCTATTGTTTTAAAAATTTGGAAAAAATTCAATTTTATCCAACACATTTTCAAAAGTTCTAATGCTAAAAGGCAACGTTCATTAGGATAATCAAGAATTTTGTTGCACTTTTTCAAAGACTCTTTTTGAGTCTAAAAACTATTCAAAACGCAAATCTAGAAATTTCATTTATAATGTGGACTGTAAGCGAAATAGTTTTCAATAGATTGTTTTCTGCTCAATTTCGCGAAAACTACAAAAAAATGGAATTTCATTGCTTTTAAGTGATTCCTATTCTCCCTATTGAGTTCGTGTTTTTCGCTAACAAAATTTTTCTCTTCTTTCCGATAACAGTGTCGTGAAATGTCAGACAAGTTTTAGCCGTCCATATTTATTTGAACCTAAAATGCTTTTATGTCAAAACTGACTCTCAAGAAGTGAAAACTGACTCTCTCTCTCTCTCTCTCTCTCTCTCTATATATATATATATATATATATATATACAGGTATACTCGTCAAAAATACTGTTTAGTAGGGATTGATGTGCAAACAATGAAATTTTGAACTGCCATCAAACAAAGAGGCCCGGTAATGTGCGTACGCACATAAGACTCCGACCCCGCTCATCCAAAATCTTGACTTAAGTGGCTACCAAATGATGAGGAGATAGGAAATTTTCAAAAACATACGTATCGTTCAATAAACAACCAATGGAAAACAATGATGCCAACCTAGAGGGCCAATAATTGGATTTTGATAATAGGACTACTAGAAAAGACAATAGTAAATATTAAACAACAAACATTATTTACGACCAAAACTCGATGTCTGTAATAAAAAAATCACAACAAAATGAAACTCGCATCAGCTAAAACTTAAACGAAACAATTTAACCTATACTTCATTAGAAAAGATATGGGACCTATCCTCAATGCCACTGATTAATAGGTCGACAAAAAAAACAAGTTTTACCTTTTTTAATGTCATTAGATATCAACTAAGATACTAAACTGTTCATTTATATCTCCATAGAAAGCAATTGAGAAATGTCATTATCCAATGTTCAATTGCGTAAAGTTTCCAAGCCAATGGTAATTACAATTATTGCTATTAAATAAAAAAAAACAAAAATCCGATAAAATGTACAAAGATAAAAAATCTCAATTATGTTATGAAATCTCGTTGTAAGAGTAAAAACAAAGCCAAAAAACAAATGTTTGAAGCTAATAGAGTTACATAGGTTAAATAATAGCTCACTGGAAACGGGCTGTGAACTGTTTTTACAGAGACAGAGCTACAAATCGACAGAAAAACTATTTAAAAAAATGACGAAGCTCATAAACCCAAACATGTTTTTAAAAGCAAATATTTTTAAAAGTCACAACAAATTCAAGGTTTAAACAATTAGCAATATATTATTTGCAATAGCTCAGAAAGCCAAGGGGACACGTTAATTATGAGTCAAGACCCCACAAAAAACAACTTCAAACCATTTTCGCTAGACCACACTGTTCAGGGCGCTATAATTATAAGATGTCACATGGAAGAATCGTAATTTTTTACTTTCTCCTCATATCGTCATCTTAACATCAAAGCGTCTTCCTTATAGAAGGACTACGTATGTAACGGCTGCTCTCCTATCAAAGTCAAGGAAAACTTTACACCGCCCAGTTCGTTTCAGCGGTTTCAAATCTGTCCGGATATTGTGTTTTTGCAGTTAACTTTTGTGAACTGTATTATCCGCTATACTGTCAAATACCGTTGCATTACTTGTTGTTCTATTACGCTTGATAACTAATTGCTCAGCTTTGCTGTATAACAAACTTGTTTCTCTCAGAATAACAAAATAATTCAAATTGAAACAATCAAATTTTTGTTGAGTTTTGTTAATAACTCAATTTATAAACCGAATTTAGGAATTCTCGTTCCTACAAATTGTCGCCCGATAAATTGACTATAACTATGCAAAGTTTCAATCTGCTACAGTTAGCAGTTGTAAAACGGTAGGTCTTACTAGTTGGAAATCTGACAATAATAATAATATTCTGACTTTAATGTTAGCAAGTCTCTCTATTGGTTTCAGTAACACCAATGTTGAACTAGAGTAGGCTTCGTTAAAGCCAGTAAGAGAAACTGACTTTATGCTTTGCACAAAGTTTCTCTTACTTAGGAACTTCGTTCCTCAGAAAGAAAGTTTTGAGAATATCAAAGTTAATTCTCTTTTCACAAGTCAAAGTAAAGTTAAAACAGTACAATCACTAATATGATCTACAGAAACAAGACACGATAACAAGTAATTTACCGCTCAAGAAAGTGTGCTTCAATACGCACTGTATGTCAGTTTAATATATCCAAAATTGCAAATTTCAACTGATTTTTGGTAGTTTTTCAAGCTCTTTTTATGCTGCTAGTCACGTGGATTTACATGTCGAATTCAACTGTTGATTGGTTGTAGATAATAATGTCGACAGAATGTGAACACTTTTCCATAACGTCACTTTTTCCGTGTAAATTTGATGTCATGGGAAATTTGTTAACCATGTAGAAGTTTTGTCGAATATTCTGTATCAATAACAGCTTGATTCGCAATCCAATCGCAAAGAATCTGATGCAATACTGTTAAGTCGTAGTGTTGATTTGCTGGTGGTTGAGGTAGTTCGAGTTTGAGTTATAGTTTGACTTCATGAATGACGATTGCGTACTAATAATAGTTGCTAAATATAAATGTTGAACAAAATGAATAAATCCGTTTGGCTTCGATTGAATGTAGCATTAAATTTCGCTTGTCACGCTATTCTAGCTTTAAGGCTTGAAATGGCCTTGAAGCGCTATTCAATTTGATTTCTGAGTTTTTAAGCTCAGCCGCAATATCGCCGGCCCTGTTTTCCATCGCGAAAACATCTTTTCCAGGTAGTACTGGGGCGAGCTTCACTACTGGTCTCTTGTACACTCCGTCGTTCGTTCGAACTATAGCTGATCGAATCACACCGTCAGATCCATCGATGGTCTCCGTAACTCGACCTAAGTTGTAATATCCACGCTTGTCACTATCTTCGATCAACCAAACGAGATCGCCTTCTTTAAGGGTTTCGTTTGCCGTAGATCGCCATTTTTGCCGAGTATTCAGAGTTGGCAGATACTCTTTACGAAATCTGTCCCATATGAGATTTGCATAGGCTTGAGTTTGTCGAAAGAGCTTTCGATGATCAACAAATTCCTCCGCGCATGGTAGGTAGGGTAAGCAAACGTTCCTGTTGCCAAGCAAGAAGTGATTGGGGGTCAATGCTTCTAAGTCATTAACATCTGAACTGACTGGAGTCAAAGGTCTCGCGTTCAACGTCTGCTCAACAATACACATCGTTGTTGAAAGAACGTCCTCGGTGACTGATCGGTTCCCCAACACTGCATACATTGCTTTCTTGCAACTTCTCACCAACCGCTCCCATACTCCTCCAAAGTGAGGTGCTGCGGGTGGGTTGAATTTCCATCTGATTCCTCGTTGAATTAGATGTTCTTCGATCCCTTCTTTGTTCCATTCTGCAATGTACTCTGCAAACTCTCTTTCAGCTCCAACAAAATTTGTCCCGTTGTCGCTGATGATCGTATTCGGTTTGCCACTTCGAGCAATAAATCTCATTATTGCATTGAGACAACTATCTGTGTCCAACTTAGGTACCACTTCTATATGCACCGCTCTCATAGTTAGACAAGTAAAGAGACAACACCATCGCTTTTCATTTCTTCGCCCAATCCTCACAATGAAAGGGCCAAAGTAGTCAACTCCAACATTTGTAAAGGCTGTTGAAGCATCCAACCGCTCTTCGGGTAGATCTGCCATGACTGGTGCTATCGTTTGTGCTCTGCCTTTTCTGCAGGTAACGCACTTGTTCTTGATTGATCTTAAGGCGTTCCGCATGCCTAGGATCCAAATCTTCTGCTGAACAATGTTTCTTACATGCTCAGTGCCCTCGTGTTGATTGTCCTTGTGCTCGTTTCGCAAGAATAATTCAACCGCATGATGTTTCCAATGTAGCAAAATTGGATGCTTTGCATTGAAGTCCAACTGACTTTTGCCTATTCTGCCTTTGGCTCGAATAAGTCCTTCTTCATCCAGGAAGGGGGAGAATTGTAGAATTTTGCTGACTTTTGGAATTTCCTTTTCAGCTTTGAGAGATTTCATCTCTTCACCAAACTGTTCTCGCTGTAGTAACTTGAAGATTGTTGCTTTTGCCTTTTCTCTTTCTTCAATGCTGACTACGAGTGTTGCTGGTTTGTGTTTGTTCAATGCTCGCTGTACGTATGCCACTGTATTTACTAGTCTGTTAAAATTACTGAATCGTTCCCACTGGATAACAGCTTTCTTCTCTTCAGCCTGTATCATGAATACTGATGAGGGTATATTCTCTTCATCTGATGCAAAGATTAGGTTCACTTGCTCTGGCCATTCACTTTCTGGTCGTTTTAACCAGGCCGGCCCAGTGAGCCACTCACTCCTCTTGAGTTCCTCAATGTTGATTGCTCTGGTGCCAATGTCCGCTGGGTTGTTGATACCGCTGACATGTTTCCACTGTGAAACATCAGTTGTATCTAGTATCTCAGCTACTCGATTGGCCACAAACACTTGTTGTTTACGATGGGAACTGTGTATCCACTGCAATACCGTAGTTGAGTCTGACCAAAAACTGCAACTATTTATCCTCATTTCATGTTCCTTGACTATCTGTTCTTTCAACCTCACTGCCATGACTGCCGCTTGCAACTCCAATCGTGGTATTGAAAGATGCCTCATCGGTGCCACTCTGCATTTTCCAATGACAAATGCTAAGTCAGCTGAGTATTCTTTTGGTTGTGAACGTAGATAGGCCACTGCACACATCGTGTCTTCAGATGCGTCAGCAAACACATGAAGCTCAGTTTTATCCCTCTCTCTGTTGAAGTATCTTCTATCGATGCTTGTTTCAGCCACTATTGGAAGTTGTTCTTTCCATCTCAGGAATTCCTCTTCTTCACTAGGCTCCACTTCGTTGTCCCAATTTTGTCCATTCTTAGTCCAGATGCCTTTCAGAAGTCGTCTCATGTGAACACTGAACGGAGCAAACAATCCGATCGGGTCGAATACTGAAGATACCAGTGACAGAATCTTCCTCTGGGTTATAGGTGCTTCAACTTCCTTGTTTGTACCTCTGCATACTTGAAGATTGTCATCAGTAACGGTCCATTGTAGTCCTAGCACTGAGGATCCCTCCGTATTGGGTTCCACTTCGACTTGCTTTGTGTTGCTGATTGACTTCAAGTCTTCTGGGATTGCTTTGGTAACTGCATCGTTGTTGCTTATCCACTTTTTCAATTCAAATCCATGTTGTGAGAGAAGAGGTTGTAGTTGATTGAACACTTCAATTGCTTCTTCCGGGGTTTCTACTGATTTGATGAAATCATCCATGTAGAAGTTGTTTTGTATTGCCTTGGTTGCTATTGGATACTCTTCTTCGTTGTCCAGTCCCACTCGCTTGAGAGCATAGTTCGCGCAAGTTGGAGAACTCTTAGCTCCAAATACGTGACGCTGATATTCGTATATCTGAACAGGTTCGTTAGTTCTTGGACGCCATAAAACCTCAAGCAACTTCTATCCTGTTCGGGAACTTGCACTTGTAGAAACATCGATTCGATGTCGGCTGTTAGGGCTATTGGTCCTTCACGGAATCTGAATATTGCTCCAATCAACCCATGTAGTAGATCAGGTCCTGCTAGTAGCTTGTCATTTAGGCATACTTCTTTGTACTTTGAGGCAGCATTGCAAACACGTCTTACTTTACCAGGCTTGTTCGGGTTTAGCACTGGATGATGTGGCAAATACCATTCTTTCCCGAAGGTGCCTTTCACTTCGGACTCGTCCAATATCTTTAGGAATCCTTTTTCTACATCTGTATCTATTGACTGTTGATACAAATTCTTCAGGTTTGGGTCCCTTTGGAATCTTCGCTCCAGTGAGTAAAGCTGACCCAAGGCTGAGCTGTAGTTGTTCGGTAGGTTTGGCTCTGGTTCACTCCACAGCATTCCCACTTCGTACCGCTCGCCTGTGAACTTTGTCGTACTCTCTAGCATCTTTTGTGCCTGCAGTTCCTTCTTTGACTGACTGACGACGTTGATTTTGGAAGCATAGGTTTCTATGTCCCACCAGGTTTGGATATTCTCAGCCAGTGATCACTTTGCGTTTGCTTCGTTTCTTTCACGTTGGAACTCGCACTAAAGTTCGATGTTTTCGAGAACCGTTTGTCTCTGTTTGTGCTTCTTCGGTCTTCTTCTCTTCGCTCTCCCTTGAAAACTGAAAACCCTTCGTGCACGAATGCTATCCTAGATAGCCACCTTTCAAACATAATCAGATCAGGCCAATCTTCATCTTTATCATCAACATAGAACCACCACTTCTCTTTGAGAACTTGGGGTAGCTTATCTACTGCCATATACAGTGTCGAGCTTGATTGCAGATCACCAATCTGCTTGTACTCTTTGAGCACATTCACAAAGTTCGAAACAATAACTGAGAAACTGATCAGACCTGTTGAGTCGTGAGGTTTCACCTGACTTGCTTTGCGGAGACTCTCCAGTTGTGCATCAATGATCACATGAGGCCTTCCAAATTTCCTCTCCAGAATGCTCCATGCAGCACCATAGAGCTGTCCAGAATAACCCATTCCAGAGATTGCTGACCTTGCCTTGCCTGTCAGTAGAGTCTTCAGATGGCTCATCTTCTCTGAGTCTGGTATTGGTCGTTGATCCACTGTAGCAATGAACATACTAGACCACTCCGGCCATTCGAGAGGGTTCCCGTCGAAGTTGTTCAACTTCAGCTTTGGTAGGCTACTACTACCTGAATAGCCAGTATTGTATCGTAATAGACCAGCTCTGGGGGAAACGTCTCGGTCTTCAACACTTGAGGATCGGTCTCGTGAACTGCGATATCGTGAGAAATGACTTTGCCTGTTCACTTCAGGGGTTACTTCGAAGCGAGCTGTTGATCGATCTGGTGTTAGAAGGTTGTCGATTCTGCTGGCCCAGTCAAAGACATCTCTTTTCTTGGGGGTCCAGTTGAAAGGCGATTTGTCTCGAGCACCAGTTGATTGCGAACGAGCATCATCGTTCTCTAATGCTGTTCTCTTCACTTTGCGCTCTAGCTCGCGCTCTTCCTCCAGTAGTTGATGCTTGGTTTCCAGTTCCTTCATTTGCATTTCCAGCTCTAACCTCCTTCGCTCAAACCGTGCTTGTTCCAGTCGCGTCTTGGTTTCGAATTCGATATCGAATTTCTTCATCCTTTCCTCTCGCCTTTGCTTTGCTGACGATGTTTCGGAAACATTCTCCGTCTCTTGGCCACTTGCTGTTGCTCCATTTTGCACTGTTTGAGCAACTGGGCTGTCCGTTGGGTAGTTGTTGTTGCTCTCGCTGTCGTTCACTGCTTGGGTTGCGTTGTTTTGCTCTGCATTCATTTCTGGTTGCGTGCCTTTGCTTATATATGCAAGCCAATGATAGTCCAAACTTGCTTTACACTTCCTTGCTTCTTTCAGATGCTCTTCAACGAAATTAGCTTGATAGGGCACAAGCTTGATTCGACGATGCAGTTGCTTTGGTATTTCTTCCTCTAGGAGGTGGACAGTCTGTTGGTAGAGGACCTTTAATTTGTTGGGTCGATCTGAATCTTCAATTATTTTGTAGCCAAGACCTGTTTTGGTGTTGACTTCTTCCCGTAAATCTTGGAGCTTCTTGTCGTACCTTTGAGCTGTTGATTGAAGCTCCTCTCTGCTGATTGTGTTTGTTTTGCCTAATTGCCTTTTGCTTTGCTTGCTGCTTTTAAGCGAGGTTAGTTCTTCCACGTAATTTGTGAAGTGCACTCGCAACTTTCGCTCTGCCTCACTGGCGTTGCGCTGTTGATTTGTTTGATTTTCTTTGGGGGGTGCCTTTGGCACTCTCTTCATCAGATTGGACAGCAGTTTGCCTTCCACTGTCCGGGTCGGCGGACCAAATGTAACGGCTGCTCTCCTATCAAAGTCAAGGAAAACTTTACACCGCCCAGTTCGTTTCAGCGGTTTCAAATCTGTCCGGATATTGTGTTTTTGCAGTTAACTTTTGTGAACTGTATTATCCGCTATACTGTCAAATACCGTTGCATTACTTGTTGTTCTATTACGCTTGATAACTAATTGCTCAGCTTTGCTGTATAACAAACTTGTTTCTCTCAGAATAACAAAATAATTCAAATTGAAACAACCAAATTTTTGTTGAGTTTTGTTAATAACTCAATTTAAAAACCGAATTTAGGAATTCCCGTTCCTACAAATTGTTGCCCGATAAATTGGCTATAACTATGCAAAGTTTCAATCTGCTACAGTTAGCAGTTGTAAAACGGTAGGTCTTACTAGTTGGAAATCTGACAATAATAATAATATTCTGACTTTAATGTTAGCAAGTCTCTCTATTGGTTTCAGTAACACCAATGTTGAACTAGAGTAGGCTTCGTTAAAGCCAGTAAGAGAAACTGACTTTATGCTTTGCACAAAGTTTCTCTTACTTAGGAACTTCGTTCCTCAGAAAAAAGTTTTGAGAATATCAAAGTTAATTCTCTTTTCACAAGTCAAAGTAAAGTTAAAACTGTACAATCACTAATATGATCTACAGAAACAAGACACGATAACAAGTAATTTACCGCTCAAGAAAGTGTGCTTCAATACGCACTGTATGTCAGTTTAATATATCCAAAATTGCAAATTTCAACTGATTTTTGGTAGTTTTTCAAGCTCTTTTTATGCTGCTAGTCACGTGGATTTACATGTCGAATTCAACTGTTGATTGGTTGTAGATAATAATGTCGACAGAATGTGAACACTTTTCCATAACGTCACTTTTTCAGTGTAAATTTGATGTCATGGGAAATTTGTTAACCATGTAGAAGTTTTGTCGAATATTCTGTATCAATAACAGGTTGATTCGCAATCCAATCGCAAAGAATCTGATGCAATACTGTTAAGTCGTAGTATTGATTTGCTGGTGGTTGAGGTAGTTCGAGTTTGAGTTATAGTTTGACTTCATGAATGACGATTGCGTACTAATAATAGTTGCTAAATATAAATGTTGAACAAAATGAATAAATCCGTTTGGCTTCGATTGAATGTAGCGTTAAATTTCGCTTGTCACGCTATTCTAGCTTTAAGGCTTGAAATGGCCTTGAAGTGCTATTCAATTTGATTTCTGAGTTGTTAAGCTCAGCCGCAATAACGTAGACATGACAACTAAAAGAAACCCAAAAATTGAACAGTAAAGAAGTCTCGAAAACTTTATTGAATTATTGGACGACGCAATTATTCACAACCTCTAACCCAGAGCTAAAAACATTTTGAAACAGCGAAAGTCATTGAAGTCTTAATTAGTGAGATTGAAATGCATGGTTACGAAATTGAAAGCAAAATGATACAGTTGAAAAAAATATTTCCTTAATTCAAATTGAAAGTCATAAAAACAAACAGCTATATTGTGAAATCTCTAACAAGGGTGAGTTATATGTCCTGAGGAAGCAACTGAGACTTATCGTTATCAGTATAATGGTGTACAACAACAGAAAAAAAGACAAACATCATCAGAATCAAAAAACATAAAATTTTGCGAGATAACAATGTCTCAGCCCACAATGCATAAACTATAAAAACAACAATTAACATATTCAGAAATGCCCTTTTCCAATGCTCTGAATTTTCCGCTCTATGCTTTCCTTAAATTGGACATATCAGTATTTTGATCATTTGAGAAAGAAACAAAATGAACTCATGAAAGATGCAATTATGCTCAAAATAAAAATTATATTGAAATATCGTATATCAAAGCAACGAGAACATTAGTTGAACATCAAATTGAACGTTACACTTTTTACATGATAAACTGCAGGAAATCGGTTCATGCCTTTACTGCGCCCGAAGATGAGAGAAAAAAGATGAAATATTGGCAAAGTTCAAAAAATAAATGATATTTTCTTAAAACAAATGTAATCAAAATCATAACAGACATTAGATAAAAACAGAAAAAGTAGTCCAGGATAATTTATACCTCCTAAAGGGCAAGTGGATCTTTGATTGGGGAAAATCAGTCGTTGGGCTACAAAAAAGATAACAAACGAAAACAAAACTCAAGAATTCCACAAAATTTTTACGAAAACAATTAGTCAGAGCCACCATAAAAACAGTTAGCTTAACTCTGAAACCGTAATATAAACTTGTTGGGCCTCGTTTATGGTAAGTAGTATTTGTCGTTAAGTGAGCCCCGTCAGTTTATAAGTTTATATAAATTCCTGTCAGTAAATTACATAAAAACTAATTGCATAGGGAAATACTTTGAAAAAAATTTTTCATCGTAAGGGTCTATGGCGAGATCAGGATCAGCCCAGATATTCCTGCAAGTCTAACAGAAAAATAAATTGTTTAAATGGTTGCAAATTTGATCAACTTCTCAACAAAAATTTTCAGTTTGTCAAAAATAAATTGCGTTTTGATTAAATATCAAGTTTATATTTGCAAAAAACTAGCAACATTATAAATCCAGAAGAATCTCAAAGCCAGCGGCAGTAAAACTAGCACGTTTGTCAGCTTAAAAAAAATCTGGCAGCTTTTTTAAGGTATCTACTTTCAGCAAACTGAAAGCAAGTAGGCTAAGAAAGCGAGTTTGGTCCGGAAAAGTCTGACTTTTGAAAAATTTAGCATAAATTCTGGCCAAAAAACTCGGATAGAACAATTCAGCAACCCTCCTCTTTCTATGTTTAGAAACAAAATGAATAACACTAGAATTAATAATTTGAACAAATTTTTGCGAAAATTGGCGAAAATTAGGTCAAATTTACCAAAAATTTGAATAAAAACAATTGAATTACGTCTAATGTTCACAAAGTTTTAAACCTCGATAACTCCCTGTAGAAAGCGAAAATTGCAAAAATCTTTTTAATTCCATATTCTACACTGAACGGGCATTTTAATGATACCACTCACTTCACAACTCTATACTATGATTATATCGATCGGCCAAAATTGTCTGAACAAAAAAAACCCTTTTGAGTATAAAGTTCCTCCCCCACTAAACATGTAATAGTTTTTTAACGAAACTAAAGCCCAAACAATTTTTGAGTTTTCACAGAGAAAAATCTCTCAGCCTAAATTTGCAATAAATGAGTTGATGAACTCAAACAAAAATTTTTTAACCAGTGTGTGAATTTTTTAAAGTTTCTTGTCTCGTCTTGATTCGGTAGACAAAGAACTCAAAAATGTGGATCAGTTAGATTGGGTTTATGTGTGCAAACGAACCTTGTATAATCTTTACATAAACATTTAGCTTTAGTTATTTTTTACCTTATTCTAAGCTTACCTGACCTCGGTTAAGGTAAAAATTTTGACTTTTAAGTGTGAAACCTTTTTTTGTGATTATCAACAGCATTTCATTTTTTAATCTTTAAATAAGTTGCTATAAGTATTGATTTTCTACTTAATTAAATTTGAACTGAATTCCGAGAAAAAATTGCTTGTTGTACACTACAAACAACTTATTTGCGGTCATAGAACCACCGATGTAGCTTTATTCTCAAAAGAGATTATCATTAATTCTGTACAGTTTTGCACTATTTTCACAACAGACCTAATTCTTTTCATTAAAAAACCTAATTAAATTGTCTTCCTTTCTTTTGCTGTGCTTGACAGCTCGACGTATGGATCGTTTTTTGTCTCTCGTAGAAACAGTTATGGTGAATGTTATTTGCATTAAAAATGTTGAACTGAATTAACTCCCTGTAATAAATTTTGTCAAAGGTGACCTAGTTCAATTACTCTGTTGTCTCAAGGAAATGCCTCGGAGATTCAAGACCAAAAATAAATTTTTGAAGTCATGTGATTATATATCTAACTTATTTATTTTTGAAACCATTGAAAACTGCCCCCCCCCCCCCCCCCCCCGGCGAATGTAATCAGGTAGATTTTGAAAAATTTTGTCAGAGGTGTAGAAATTTACGAAAGGGTGAAAGAATTATTTTGGTTGGTTCACAATAAAATTTTGCAAACAACTTGGACAAATATCGAGATCAGGAACGTCTTCTATAACAATTTTTACAGAGTTTCTGCACAATTTTTAGTTTAGGAGACATATTTGATCATCCAGTTGAAGAAATCAAACCAATGGCGCCTACCTAATGTGGAATTTCTTTCTTTTTGTGAGAGATCGATCTCAAAAGCAACTTTCCGCAAAAAAATTCTTTTGGCTATGACTCCATTAATTGCCGTGACTTAATGAAAAAATATTGCGCTCTCATTTTTCGAGTAAGATTTTATATAGATTTGAGATGCCTCCAATATGGCGTAGTCAACCAAACTGACTCTTCAGAAATCGTGTCAGATCGCATGTTCATATTGAAGTATCCAGTTTTATTCTCTTCACGCCACGTATAATATTCTGATTTGGGTCTACGAGTGACCTTGTTCAACGTTTTGTTTTTGTTTCTCTTTCTTGATATCTGTTGGTGTTAGTTTAATCAATGTTGACCAGGGCTACAGATAAAAATTGTTCTGTTTCTTCAAAAGAGAAACCAAAACAGTTGTGTCAAATATCATTTGAACTTCCTAACTCAACTCACAGGCCATGCACAGCTCGGAAATAAATAAAAAAAACTTTGGTCAGAAAAAAAGACTTCTTGGAGAATGTCAACAAACAAAATATACGATAACAGAGATAATAAGACCGAAAATTAAATTTTGTACTGCAAGATATACTCAGGTACGGAACTCACTAATATATTTAAAATATCAAAATTGATTCAGCAAGGTTCATTCTTTTAAAAAATATATTGCTTAGATTTAACAACAACGCGCCAAAGCCGAAAACTTCGACCGAGCCAATTATCTTCATTTTGACCATAAAATCCAATTGTATTATAGAAATTGTGGCCTCTTGATTGATTTCATATCTCAAATAAATTCGTTTGGATATCATTTTAATTTTTTGCCAAGAAAAAAAGAAGGACTATCGGAAGTTTTCAATTGGATTCTCGCGTAAAATCACATGACTAACTATACAAAATCATAAGATTTTAAACATTTTTCACTGATTCCACTTTTCAACCAATATTGTGAGTGTTGGTACATGGCTTTCTATGTAGCCTCACGTTAGTAAGTCTTAGAGCCTTCGTTAAGCAACAAAAACAATAGAATCTGATCTATTCGAATACTTAACAGGCGTAGCATTGCTTTTCAGTCAATTTGTATAACGTTTACGCAAAAAAATAATAATGAAGAGTATATAAAACTATACAACTGAAGGTGCTAAACTAGAAAACTAAGAATAACCAGACCGGACTAAGGTTTTTATAAAACGATGAAACTATAACTGCTATTAACCAAAATTAAAGTTTAAGCCCGGTAACAACAAAGTGATATTTGAATTTTTCATCGAAAAATCAGATCCATTGTCACTCACTCGGAATTTGAGCTTTAACTAAACACAGAAAAAAGTGAAAGAATTAAGCTTCGTAAGAATTCCGCATAAATAAAAAAAGAAGTAGAAACAGAGGTAGAACAGAACACAAGATAGAATTTTTAAAGTCAAGTTGGCTTCAAAAGACTTAAGAATTTTAACTCGAAAACCCAGTCTGCTGATAAAAAAAACTTAGTGCCAGAATGGGGAATTTTGAAAAACATTAATATATCTGGTTTGTCAAGAGTTTCAATTTAAGTTCGGCAATCAATAAAAATCCTAATCGCAATCCAAGTAAGTTCTCAGCTTTGTTAATTGATTTGTGTATTCTTAAAATAGTTATTAAAAAGATGACTTTTCAATTAAGACTATTTCTTATTCTTAAACAATTTTACATCAAGCGTTTGTCCAATTTATGAGCTCTATATGAGACTTAATAATTTTTAGGATCTTTATCTTCAAAAAGCAATTGGTCACTTAACGAATAATAACGAAAAACCTTTCTGCGTAGTATCAACTAGTAAATTGCACGAACTCAAGAACAAACTTAACGAAGCGCGGTAACATTTTTAAGAGCGCAAAAAACGCTGGAACTGATTCGTGTCTCCACAATCAACCGAGACAAATTTTTTAAAAAAAACTTGATAACTGATGGACAGATAACTGGCCAGCCAAATCTTCATTTGATGGCTTTTGTGTACCAAACACTCATCTAAGAAAATCACACATACAATCGCGCAGAACAACAAATTCAATTTTTAACCAACGCGCCTAAAAAAACTTTGTGTGACATGAAGCAACAAACACTTAAAACTAATTGTTAAGTGCACGACTTTATTGTGGAGCTCGTGTAATAATTGCACATCTGTTAATCTTAATCTGTTCAATTCATAATTGGTCTGTTAATCTTTTAATCATAATCGATTAATCTGTTCTTCCTTACTCGGCTAACTGTGCAACAACTTTTACATTAAAAATTACCCTGAATCTATCCTTACCGTTGAAAAACGTTACAATTAGCCTAATTTAGCTTAAATTTACGCACTTTATCTTAATAGTTAAGGTAACTTTACTTTACTTTATCTTACCTTTTTTTGAAGTGTTGAAAAATCAATAATGAAACGCAATTGAAATAAGCCTTTTTTAATTTCTCATTCTTGAATTTGATTATATTGAATAATATGAAGGTTGATGATAGGTATGAAAAAAAGTATTCAATGACGAAACATTCGAGAGAGACGTTTATGAAACAGTTTTTTGTCTAGAGCAATGTTTTTTTCCATTGCACATCAATTCAATACGTAAAGAGCAAATCAGCTAAATAAATTAATCAGTTCAATTTGCTCAAACAGTCCCGGGTCAAGATGTCAGTACCATTTTAGCAAATTCTTTCTAAGAAATGTGCTGAATAATAAATGAAACGAATTAGAAATTGAAAATTGAGCTAGCAATTTTTTAAAAAAGTGCTGAAATGGTATAAAAATGTGTTAAATGTTTTTACTAAGCTCATTTTTTAACATAATTTTAGTACGCTTGGGGCTGTTTCTGTGTTGAAGTGAAAATTCACACGAATTAAGGGCGCGGTAAAAGTACAGACTGCTTGAACACTAGAGATCGTGATTTGAAAAGAGCAAAAGCAACAAAGCACGATAAAAATAGCTGAGCCCGCTGGAATAAGCTAAAACCTTTTATTTTTGGTCATTTTCAGAGCATTTCCTCCATATTTCAAGCGTTTTCCAGTGCTTTATTGTTTTTTACTTTATCTCTCACACAAAAATTTTCATAACCATCCACGTGTTGCACCCCCCCCCCCCCCCCACTGCACCATTTAATTCTAGATATTTTACTTTAATTTGTCAGCATTGGCGGAAGATTGCAATGGGCTTTGGTCTCTTTCGTTATAAAAATAAATCAACAGAATTGCATGAAAAAGGAGCGCAAAAGTTTAGAGAGACTCCTTATCGTAAAAATGTGTGTACTTTATCAGAAGAGCTTGATTACAGGGTAAGCATTAATTTGCATGTGTTGCGGCATTATCATACTGTAAATGTACAAATTTCTATGAGAGCGTTTGAAACGCAAACAATAAACTAGAACAAAGATAACTGGGTAAGCAAGTGGATGAGAGAGTTGGCCCAATATCATATAAGATACCGTTTTGTATAGTAAAGAAATTAACGTTTATAAAATTAACGTCCATTTTCTATAAAATTTTTCTACTACCTTTTCCTAAACCCGGATTACATTGCAATGTAATATAGATTGGCAGGTAAAATTTAATAATAAAAGTATAGATGCCAAACTATCAATTGCCACAAAAATGATTTTTATTAATGAACTCAAAGTACAGTAGTCAACAATCGAGTTTATTACTCAAAGAAGAAGCAGTTTAGGATTGTTTTGAGCGCTATTTTTTCCACTTTGAGTAGTTTTGTTTAAATTGTACGTTATCTCAGGTATTTCGAGCAGTTACAATCACCGGCGAGGTGTTTTTAATGTTTAATCTTGATATTTTCGCCAGGGGCAACCTCTGGTATGCTTATAGGTTGTTATAGTAAGTGCCATTTTGTTGCCCGTAGGGGCAAGCATCCAAATTGCTTCTGAGTGAGAAGAAAAATTTAAAAATATATATATATATATATATATATATATAATTGAACTCAGTTTGTTTACTCGAACAAATGCTTCGCTGAGTTCGGGCACCAAACATCCGCAGTAAGTTCTGACTTGAGACAAAGTGCACTGCGTTCATGGTAAGCGACCAATATTTCTCAGTTTGCTGTTGAAAAAGCAGGTTACCTATATTATACTTGACAACTATTGACCAGAGCTCTCGTAGTGAAATTCCTTTTTTTTCACTCTCAAGCTCTGAAATCATTGATTCTTAGTCAGATGTCGTTGATGTCAAATTTCTCTCTGCTGCAAGAAAACTTGCGTTTTTGTCTATTAATCATTCAGTTAACAAGTCTAGCTTGCTTTTACTTGTGTCTTTTGGACGTTGCCTATTAAAGAGCTGCGCATTTAGCGCGTTTGGCCGTGCCTCGCGGGCCATGGCCATGCCTCAGCGGCCCGTGGGACTTGATATGAATCTATCACAACCGAACAAATTATGACGACCGAAATTCAATTATAAAATGGGGGTTTATTTCCGTGGGGGTTTATTTCCGTGGGGGTTTTTTTCCGTGGGGGTTTATTTCCTATCTAAAGTTAAGTGGGGGGTTTTTTCCGTGGGGGTTTATTTCCTATCTAAAGTTAAGTGGGGGGTTTTTTCCGTGGGGGTTTATTTCCTATCTAAAGTTAAGTGGGGGGTTTTTTCCGTGTGGGTTTATTTCCTATCTAAAGTTAAGTGGGGGGTTTTTTCCGTGTGGGTTTATTTCCTATCTAAAGTTAAGTGGGGGGTTTTTTCCGTGGGGGTTTATTTCCTATCTAAAGTTAAGTGGGGGGTTTTTTCCGTGGGGGTTTATTTCCTATCTAAAGTTAAGTGGGGGGTTTTTTCCGTGTGGGTTTATTTCCTATCTAAAGTTAAGTGGGGGGTTTTTTCCGTGGGGGTTTATTTCCTATCTAAAGTTAAGTGGGGGGTTTTTTCCGTGGGGGTTTATTTCCTATCTAAAGTTAAGTGGGGGGTTTTTTCCGTGGGGGTTTATTTCCTATCTAAAGTTAAGTGGGGGGTTTTTTCCGTGGGGGTTTATTTCCTATCTAAAGTTAAGTGGGGGGTTTTTTCCGTGGGGGTTTATTTCCTATCTAAAGTTAAGTGGGGGGTTTTTTCCGTGGGGGTTTATTTCCTATCTAAAGTTAAGTGGGGGGTTTTTTCCGTGGGGGTTTATTTCCTATCTAAAGTTAAGTGGGGGGTTTTTTCCGTGGGGGTTTATTTCCTATCTAAAGTTAAGTGGGGGGTTTTTTCCGTGTGGGTTTATTTCCTATCTAAAGTTAAGTGGGGGGTTTTTTCCGTGGGGGTTTATTTCCTATCTAAAGTTAAGTGGGGGGTTTTTTCCGTGTGGGTTTATTTCCTATCTAAAGTTAAGTGGGGGGTTTTTTCCGTGGGGGTTTTTCCTAGACCCGCCTTCCCTTCTTTTCAAGGAGTTTTTATGATGACTTTCAGTTGTTGTTTTTGTGAGGGATTGATGTATTCCTCTGCTGATCAGATCAAAGTTATTTTCGCTAGAAAAATTGAGTTTTTATTGTAGATTTGCATATTATTATTTAATCAGTGTTTTCTCAATCACAATCTGACGGCTCTGTTTTGAATGATTTGGAAATCGACCGAGCCAATAGGCGTTTGCATTTGAAAACAGCGGCTTAATGAAAGACTTTGACAGCAAAATTAGTCGCGCTTGCTCAATTTCCAAGCTACATAACCAAACCAACTGAAACATCAATTTGTTAGCTCTTGCCACGATATCGTTAGTGTTCATTGTAATCCAGCCGCCGCAGTATTTCTACTTCCGCAAATTTAATATTTTTCACAGTTTTCAAGAATTTTTAATAGCAGCTAAATTTTCTGCTTCAATTTGTTTCGATTTCTATTCTTTCACACAATTCAAAAGTTCCACCGATTGCTGAAATTTGGTTTGTATTATATGAATGGGGTGAAATGGGGATGCAAAGTGAAGTCATCTGCAGGTGATGAAATTTCTGCAACGGTTTGCATGGGGCAAAAAAAAATCATCGAACCACTGGTAAAATTCATTTATGACATGTGCCAACTAACTTAGGTTATCATTTGTGAAGTTTAAGATTCATATGCAACCGGCGTCTCACTAAAAATTTTGTTTCTATCTTAGAGATCACCGTTTACAGTTATCAACTGTTTCGCAGAGTATTGGTATGCGATTGATGTCTTCTTGGTTTGAGTTCGTTTCTTAGAATTGGCGGATTCATTGTAGCTTCCGATGCCTTCAATATTTAGGGAACATGGGAATTTTTAGTAAAGTTTGCTATTTCGAGACATATAAAAAATAAAAGTCTCTTTAATAAAAAAGGGGTTTTTCTTCTTTTTTCTTTATGGGGTCCGGAAAAACAAAAATATATTTTGTATTAAATTTAAGTCCAATTTTTGATTCGCTTAGCAATTCTTTAAACGTTCTGAACTCTTCTTGATCGGTTTCAGCATTTTCATCTAAAAATTTCTTTGCGAAATAATTCTGTTGGTAATTGAAAAAAAATTCTATTCAATAGTGCAATTACCCTAATTGCTATCGAGAGTACCATACTGCCTGGTCAATTACAAAGGACTGCTGCAGTGTAGATTATTTGAATAAGACTATCAACATTAAAAACATGTCGCATGCAAAACTTTATCATTTTTTAAAAGCACACTCGGAAGTTGATGGGAGAATTGAGGAAAGAATTTTAGCCTTTTGTGACTCAATAGATCAGGAGTTTTCAAATACATTGCTCACCTTCGTCAAAATTTGTCAAAAACATTTTAAAAATTTAAACGTTGACACCGCTAGATAAAAACGTGCTCTATCTGCTATTTTTGAACAGTTACCTGGAGAAACTAAAAAATGGTTGAACAATATTACAACCCACCCATTATGCTACTCTTGTGAAAAAGAGTTTGAAACTTTTAAACACCTGTTCTACGAATGTCCAATTGATGAAACGATTAAATCAAAGTTACCAATGACTAATGTAAACAAGCTGATTAAAGATAGAAATGCGCTTTGTCTTACATTTTTAGTTGCTAAAAGAATTTCATCCTGGGCTGAAGAGGAGAACTTTTATATGACAAGACTGTACTTTATTGTAAAAATTGAATAATTATTTATAAACTGTATACTGCTTTGTTAATATGATTAACTTGTAATAAATTGTTGACACCTGGTCATTTATTAAATCGATTATTTTGTAGTGTTTCATTTTAACTGAATGATTCATACATGTTGTACCCGTCTATTATTCTTACTTTCTAGAGAATTAGTATTAGTTCTCGGTGAAAAAAAAAACATTTCATGTTGGTAACAGACGTCGTATTTTCCTATTTCGTTTCACCAAAAAATTATTTCCTGGTCAAATAAAGAGCTCAAAATCTTCAAGTAAGTTTGTTCCAATGGGTCGTGAAATCGTTCCATGGCGCCTTTTGCTGATTGTTATCAGATTCATTTGTATGTATGATGTGAAAGGTGCGCACAAGAACGTATCACTTCTCAGCAATTCTGCTCATTTTTTTGAGATTGACCAGTGATTTCAGCTGAAACACTGCTCTTTTTGTTCGAAGTTCATAACTGCTGCTGATTAGCCACTGCCAGACAAAACTTTGCATAAACATAGTAGAAGTATCCTAAGTTTCCAAATTATCAAGAGTATAGTACAAACTATTTTGATCTCTGTTTTGGAAAACTCTATAAGTTTAGTGACCGATATTTGATAGCTTAAAACAACTGTAATCCAAGATTTGAAACTATATGTTCTGTTTAGGTCTTGAGGCCATCAGTTCAAACATGGAGAAAAGCAGAACAGATCGAAGATTTTGATTGATTGAATTGAAATTTTTCAATAAAAACGCACTTTTAAATCAAAATGATTATTCCTAAATTTCCAGTGATTGCCATTTCAAGCTGCTTGGCTGTAGTTATTTTTTTCGATGAAACTGTTTTCACGCCTTGTACTATTAATTCATTCTTTGCTAAAATTGCAGACACAAAGAACCCGCTGGTCTTTCTTGTGTTATAACAAAGTAGTTTTGAGGTATATAGCATTTTTGCCAAATTTGAATTTCATTTAATCAAATTTAGCTATTTTTCGTCGAGCTATTTTGTGTTAAGTTATCAGTTATGTCGTAATTTCCAGTTTTCGATGCTTGTAACGGCTGCTTTCCCACTTATGACGAGGAAAGCTTTACACCGCCCAGTTCGTTTCAGCGGCCACAAATCTGTCCGGATATTGTGTTTTTTGCTATTCGCTTTTGTAACTGTATATCCGCTATAATCTTACCGTTGCATTACAATTTCAGTTCACAATTAACTGCTAATCTTAGTTTTTCAATATCAAACTGGACTGGGTTTACTACAGATCACAAAATACGCAATCTCTTTTATGTATACCAGTTCACTCCGATACCTGAACAAATCGAAGACAAAGATATATGTCTAAGACCTGTTTTGCAAAAATATTTAAACTTAACTTAAGTAGAGTTTTGCTCTCTGTACTCACGATTTGAAAACGTCAAAATTTGGGATGCCAACAGTTGAATTATTTCCCAAGTATTTTGTCGATACAGGACACAGTAACCAGTAATTTACTGCTCGAGGATTTGTGCTTCAATACGCATTTTATGTCAATTTTAATATCACAAAATTATCGAGTTTCCGTTCTTTTTTGGTAGTTTTTCAAGCTCTATTTATACTGCTCTACATGTCAAAACTGCATCGTTGATTGGTTGGCTATGACGGCATTAAAAACGTCATTTTTCCATGCAAAACTGACGTCAAGGATTGTTGTGTTGTATTGGAAATCCACGTCAAGTTTTTGGTGAAAAATTGACGTAATTGTTTGGCTTTAAATATATCGTACACCAAAGTTTGAGTAACATATGTCCAATTCAGAGCTGGATTTGTTTGCTTAACAAATATGGGAACTTTAGTTAAGCTCGGTCTTCACATCGCCGGCCCTGTTTTCCTTAGTGAAAACATCCTTCTCGTTTGGCAGTACAGGGGCGAGCTTCACTACTGGTCTCTTGTAAACTCCGGCGTTCGTTCAAACTTTCGTTGATCGAATCACTCAGTCAGACCTTCCCATGGTCTCCACAACTCGACCCAGCTTGTAGTATCCTCGCTTGTCACTATCTTCAATCAACCAAACGAGATCTCCTTCTTTAAGGTTTTCGTTCGTCGTAGATCTCCATTTTTGCCGATTATTCAAAGTTGGCAAGTATTCTTTACGAAATCTGTCCCAGATGAGATTTGCATATGCTGGAGTTTGTCGAAAAAATTTTCTGTGGTCAACAAATTCCTCTGCGCATGGTAGATGGGGTAGGCAAATGTTCTTGAGGCCAAGCAGGTGGTGATTAGGGGTCAATGCTTCTAAGTCGTTAGCATCTGAACTGACCGAAGTCAACGGTCTTGCGTTCATCGTTTATTCCACAATACACATCGTAGTTGATAGAACGTTGACTGATCTGTTCCCCAGCACTGCATACATTGCTTTCTTGCAGCTTCTGACCAGCCGCTCCCATAATCCTCCAAAGTGAGGTGCTGCGGGTGGGTTGAACATCCATCTGATCCCTTGCTGAATCAAATGTTCTTCGATCCTCTCTACGTTCCATGCTGCAACATATTCTGCAAATTCTCTTTCAGCTCCAACAAAGTTTGTCCCGTTGTCGCTGATCATTTTACTTGGTTTGCCTTTTCGTGCAATAAACCTCATAATTGCATTGAGACAACTGTCTGTGTCTATCTTGGGTACAACCTCTATATGCACCGCTCTCACAGATTGACATGTGAACAGACAACACCATCACTTTTCGTTCCTTCGCCCAATCTTCACAATGAAAGGGCCGAAGTAGTCCACTCCAACATTTGTAAAGGCTGTTGAAGCATCTAGCCGTTCTTCGGGTAGATCTGCCATTACTGGTGCTATCGTTTGTGCTCTGCCCTTTCTGCAGGTTACACACTTGTTCTTGATTGATCGCAAGGCATTTTGTATAGCTAGGATCCACATCTTCTGCTGAACAATGTTTCTTACATGCTCAGTGCCTTCATGCTGATTGTTCTTGTGCTCGTTTCGCAAGAATAATTCAACTGCATGATGTTTCCAATGTAGTAATATTGGATGCTTTGCATCGAAGTCCAATTGACTTTTGCCTATTCTGCCTTTGACTCGAATAAGCCCCCCTTCATCTAGAAAGGGTCAGAATTGTAGGATTTTGCTGCTTTTTGGAATTTCCTTTTCAGCCTCGAGAGATTTCACCTCTTCACTAAACTGTTCTTGCTGTAGTAGCTTGAAGATTGTTGCTTTTGCTTTTTCTCGTTCTTCAACGCTTACTATAAAAGTTTCTGGTTTGTGTTTGCTCATGGCTCGCCGCACATATGCCACTGCATTCACTAGCCTGTTGAAGTTACTGAATCGTTCCCACTGAATAACAGCTTTCTTCTCTTCAGTCTGTGTTGCAAAGACCTATGCGGGTATCTTCTCTTCATATGAGGCGAAGACTAGGTTCACTTGCTCTGGCCATTCACTTTCTGGTCGCTTCAACCAGGCCGGCCCAGTGAGCCACTCACTTCTATTGAGCTCTTCAATGTTGATTGCTCTCGTGCCAATGTCAGCTGGGTTGTTGATACCGCTCACATGTTTCCACTGTGAAACATCAGTTGTATCCAGTATCTCAGCAACTCGATTGGCCACAAACACTTGCTGCTTACGATGGGAGCTGTGTATCCACTGTATTAATGTAGTTGAGTTTGACCAAAAACCGCAACTGCTTATCTTCATCTCATGTTCCTTGACTATCTGTTCCTTCAACCTCACTGCCATCACCGCTGCTTGCTGTTCCAAGCGGGGTATTGAAAGATGCCTCATCGGTGCCACCCTGCATTTTCCAATTACAAATGCAAAGTCGGCTGAGTACTCTTTGGGTTGTGAAGGTAGATAGGCCACTGCGCACATCGTGTCTTCAGATGCGTCGGCAAACACATGAAGTTCAATTTTGTCCCTTGCTGTATAGAAGTACCTTCTAGCAATGCTTGTTTCAGCTACAATTGGAAGTTGTTCCTTCCACCTTAGAAATTCTGCTTCCTCACCAGGCTCCACTTCTTTGTCCCTATGTTGTCCATTCTTAGTCCAAATGCTTTTTAGTAGTCGTCTCATGTGAACACTGAACGGAGCAAACAATCCGATCGGGTCAAATACTGAAGAGACAAGTGACAGAATCTTCCTCTGAGTTATTGGAGTTTCAACTTCTTTGTTTGTACCTCTACACACTTGAAGACAATCGTCAGTAACATTCCACTGTAGTCCAAGCACTGAAGATCCCTCCACGTTGGGTTCCACCTCGACTTGCTTTGTGTTGCTGATCGACTTCAAGTCCTCTGGGATTGCTTCGGTAACCTCATCGTTGTTGCCTATCCACTTCTTCAGCTCGAATCCCTGTTGAGAGAGAAGAGGTTGTAACTGATTAAAGACTTCAATTGCTTCTTCAGGGGTTTCTACTGATTTGATGAAATCGTCCATGCAGAAGTTGTTTTGTATTGCCTTTGCTGCTATTGGATGCATTTCTTCATTGTCCAGTCCCACTAGCTTGAGAGCGTAATTTGCACATGTTGGAGAACTCTTAGCTCCAAATACGTGACGCTGATATTCGTATATCTGAACAGGTTCATTTGTTCTTGGACGCCACAAGAACCTCAAGCAACTTCTATCATGTTCGGGAACTTGCACTTGTAGAAACATCGATTCGATGTCAGCTGTTAGGGCTATTGGTCCTTCAAGGAATCTAAATATTGTTCCAATCAACCTATGTAGCAGATCAGGTCCTGCAAGTAGCTTGTCATTTAGGCATACTTCTTTGTACTTTGATGCAGCATTGCAAACACGTCTTACTTTGCCAGGCTTGTTCGGGTTTAGCACAGGATGATGAGGCAAATACCATTCCTTCCCGAAGGTGCCTTTCACTTCGGATTCGTTCAGTATCTTTACGAATCCCTTTTCAACATCGGTATCTATTGACTGTTGATACAAACTTTTCAGGTTTGGGTCCTTTTGGAATCTTCGCTCCAGTGAGAAAAGCTGACCCAAGGCTGAGCTGTAGTTGTTTGGCAGGTTTGGCTCTGGTTCACTCCATAGCATTCCCACTTCGTACCGCTCACCTGTAAACTTCGTCGTACACTCTAGCATCTTTTGTGCCTGCAGTTCCTTCTTTGACTGACTGACGACGTTGATTTTAGAGGCATATGTTTCTATGTCCCACCACGTTTGGATATTCTCAGCCACTTTCACATCCTCTGTGAAGGCGAAATGACAAACATTTTGTCTGCTCTTTCCCGTCATGTGTCAACTGACTACCCATCCTAATTCTGTTAGAACGGCGAAAGGTTCACTTCGTAGTCCTATCTTGTAGTCCAATGGGCGTTGTATCTCGTAAGCATCTTGACCAAGGATGATGCCAACTTCCTTCAAGTTGAAGCTCTTGTTTGGGAGAACACTCAAGTGGTTGAAGCTTTGCTTCAGCTTGATGTAGTCATAGTTTGTGTTTCCCAACGAAATTGACGGCTGTGCAAACGCTTCGATTGAATGCACCTTTGAACGTAATCCCTTTATTTTGAGAGGAATCTTTTCTGTCTTCAGATCCTTCGTTCCGTGTATGCCTGCTATGTTGAGTGTTGCATCGGTGCCTTGGGCTCGTAACTTCTGTTGCACACTGTGATCGATTAATGAAACCGTTGATCCACTATCGAGGAGAGCATATATGTTCAGCCTGCTGCCATCGCTCTGTATTGAGACAGGAACTATCTGAAGAAAGCTCGTAACTTCGTTACTCTTGTTGATTGTTGCTGCGCTTACGTTGACTGCGTGATTGCCCTCGCCCATTTGGTTTTCTGAGTGTAGCAATCTGTTGTGCTTCTTGGTGCATCCATTGATACCGCACGCATTGACTTTACAATCTTTGATTGCATGTCCTTTGCCCAGACATCCGTAAGATAAGCGTTGCTTCCTCACTGCTGCATACCGATCATTCTTACTCATATTCCTGAAGAGTGGACAGTTCCAAATCTTGTGAGTGCCATAAGCTAGCGGGCAGTGGTCGTTGTGCATTTGCTTCACTTCTTCCACATTTGAACTCGCACTGAAGTTCGATGTCTTTGAAAACCGTTTGTCTCTGTTCGTGCTTCTTCGGTCTTCGTCCTTGCGCTCTCCCGTGAAAGCTGAAAACCCTTCATGCACGAATGCCATTCGTGATAGCCACTTTTCAAACATAATCAGATAAGGCCAGTCTTCATCTTTATCATCAACATAGAACCACCACTTCTCTTTGAGAACTTGAGATAGTTTATCTACTGTCATATACAGTGTCGAGCTTGATTGCAGATCGCCGATCTGCTTGTACTCTTTGAGCACATTCACAAAGTTTGATACAATAACTGGGAAACTGATCAGACCTGTTGAGTCGTGTGGTTTCACCTGACTAGCCTTGCGAAGACTCTCCAACTGTGCATCGATGATCACATGAGGCCCTCCAAACTTCCTCTCCAGAATGCTCCGAGCAGCACCATAGAGTTGCCCAGAATAGCCAATTCCAGATATCGCGGACTTTGCCTTGCCTGTCAGGAGGGTCTTGAGATGGCTCATCTTCTCTGAGTCTGGTATTGGTCATCTATCCACCGTAGCAATGAACATACTGGACCACTCCGGCCTTTCGAGAGGGTTTCCATCGAAGCTGTTCAACTTCAGCTTAGGTAGGTTACTGCTACCTGCATATCCACTGTTGTATCGTAATCCAGCTCTGGGGGAAACGTCCCTGTCTTCAGCACTTGATGAACGGTTTCGATATCGTGAGAACTGACTCTGCCTGTTCAGTTCATGGGTTGCATCGAAGCGAGCTCTTGCACTGCTTGGGGTTAGAAGGGTGTCGATCCTGCTGGCCCAGTCAGAGACATCTCCTCTCCTTTGGGGGGTCCAGTTGAAGGGTGATTTGTCTCGAGCACCAGTTTATTGGGAACGACCATCATTGTTCTCTAATGCTTTTCTTTTCAATTTGCGTTCCAGTTCACGTTCTTGTTCCAGTAGTTGATGCTTGGTTTCTAACTCCTTCATCTGCATCTCGAGCTCTAGCTTCCTTCGCTCGAACCTTGCCTGTTTGAGCCGCAACTGTGTTTCGAACTCAAAATCGAACTTCTTCATCCGTTCTTTGCGCCTTTGCTTTGCTGAAGATGTTTCAGAAATATTCTCCGTATTCTGATCGTTTGCTACTGTGCCGTTCTGTAGCATTTGGGTAGCTGAATTGTCCGTTGGATAGTTTTTGTTACTCTCACTTTCGTTCACTGCTTGACTCGTGTTGCTTTGCTGTGTATTCATTTCTGGTTGCGTGCCTTTGCTTATATATGCAAACCAATGAATATCCAGATTTCCTTTGCACTCCCTTGCCTGTTGTAGTTGTTCTTCAAGAAAGTTTGTTGGGTAGGGTGCAAGTTGGTTACGACCCTGCAATTGCTTGGGTATTTCTTCCTCTAGTAAATGAACAGTCTGTTGATAGAGTACCTTTAGTTTGTTGGGTCGATCTGAATCTGCAAATGTTCTCTGACCAAGTCTTCTTTTAGTGTTGACTTCGTCCATTAACTGTTGAAGCTTGTTGTCGTGCCTTTGAACTGTTGCCTGAAGCTGTTCTCTGCCGATTGTGGTTGAATTGCCTGGGTGCTGTTCGCTTTTGCTTTGCTTCTTGCTTTTACGCAGGGTTAGCCAATCGTATGGGACTATAGCTGCTTCAGTGAATTGAACTCTTCGCTCTGCCTCACTGATGTTGCGTTGTTGTTTCGTTTGATTTTCTTTAGTGGGTGCCTTTGACACTCTCTTCATCAGATTGGACAGCAGTTTGCCTTCCACTGTCCGGGTCGGCGGACCAAATGTAACGGGTGCTCTCCCACTTATGACGAGGAAAGCTTTACACCGCCCAGTTCGTTTAAGCGGCCACAAATCTGTCCGGATATTGTGTTTTTGCTATTCGCTTTTGTAACTGTATATCCGCTATATTCTTACCGTTGCATTACAATTTCAGTTCACAACTAACTGCTAATCTTAGTTTTTTCAATATCAAACTGGACTGGGTTTACTACAGATCACAAAATACGCAATCTCTTTTATGTATACCAGTTACCTCCGATATCTGAACAAATCGAAGACAACGATATATGTCTAAGACCTGTTTTGCAAAAATATTTAAACTTAACTTAAGTAGAGTTTTGCTCTCTGTACTCACGATTTGAAGACGTCAAAATTTGGGATGCCAACAGTTGAATTATTTCCCAAGTATTTTGTCGATACAGGACACAGTAACCAGTAATTTACTGCTCGAGGAATTGTGCTTCAATACGCATTTTATGTCAATTTTAATATCACAAAATTATCGAGTTTCCGCCCTTTTTTGGTAGTTTTTCAAGCTCTATTTATACTGCTCTACATGTCAAAAACTGCATCGTTGATTGGTTGGTTTTGACGGCATTCAAAACGTCATTTTTTCCATGCAGAACTGACGTCAAGAATTGTTGTGTTGTATTGGAAATCCACGTCAAGTTTTTGGTGAAAAATTGACGTAATTGTTTGGCTTTAAATATATCGTACACCAAAGTTTGAGTAACATATGTCCAATTCAGAGCTGGATTTGTTTGCTTAACAAATATGGGAACTTTAGTTAAGCTCGGCCTTCACAATGCTTCCTTTTATCCTTTTTCCATAAATTCCTTCCTTGAGGATGCTAGATGCACACCTGCTCAAAAGTCTAATTATAAACTATGTTAGCAGTTGAACAAACTTTTGAGACATTCTGGGCTGCTAAAACAATAATGTTAGATGTGATGAATTGTTTTAAATGAAGACAGGAAGCATAACATCTGTGCTCTTACATTTTAGGTTATTGTAAATTTTCCCTGTTTCTGTTGTGTTTCTTAAGACACAATATTTGATAGAGGCGACATAACCTCATTTTGTTTTTTCTTGTTTTTTGACAAAATGTGGGCCTAAAAATTGCACGCGTTTCTTCGCAGTAACAATCTTTTAATGACTGGCCCTTATTTCGAAACTTTATGACTGTTCCACATACAATTAGTATCTGCTAGGTTTAGAGCTGCATTATAGGCAATTCATTTGAATACCTTTGTTGCTAATGAGTAGTTTACTTTGTAAACTTTGCTGTCTTTCCTTATGCTGAGACGATGATTAACAATTGCAAAACCTTGTTTTGATTTGTTTTTTGACAAGAAACTTTATGCATTAAGGACATTGGTAGCAAAAAATAGCTGCAAGTTTTGATGTTTTCGTCAAATTTCTCTGCTTCTTTGCAAAACTGAGTCCTCCTATTCCTAAAATAGATTTCAATTTTTTAATATACTGACCAATCAAAGAAGAGTAGTAACTTTCAGGACTTGCGCCAAGTCAGTTAAACGCCATAGAAAAATCTTGCAGTGCTTTGGCATTTAGCCAGAATACAATATAAAAAAACCAATTTTTCAACTGGCGTACTTTTCTCAAATTACAGCAAATGTCAGACACGTTAACAATTGCGCAGTAAAAACGTTGGAGCATAACAGCTTAATAAAAGAAAAAAGAAAAATAATCAAATTACTTATTTGAAAAAAGTCAAAAATTAATATTCTTTGCTTCCGTAAGCCCTGAAAGCCGGCTTGTACTGAAATTTTTACGGACGCCATTAAAAATTGGAAAGTTTTTAGAGAATATGACATTTTGAGTCTTTTTGCTGGCATCTTGTTCACCAAAAAAGTGACGATCAAATATTCTGCTTTGAGAGTGTACTCTTCAATAACGTTTTAAATGACCAAAATAAAATATACAAGGTTTTTAGATTTTTGAACAAAAACTAGTTGTAAATAAATTGACGTTAAAAACTCGTCGTACCAATCAGTCTGAAACAGTTACTACTATATTCAACTCAAAAAACGTAGACCTGACTAATCTTTGGAAGGCTAAAATTGTAGAATTTATCTGTTTTATCTTGCTTCCCCTTATATTTTCTTTCTGATGGGTTACAGAGTAGTTGAACTAATGACAAGAGAAACATTTAAAAAAATATTGAATAAATAGTTTTTCAATATTTTTTGTAATATAAATTCAACAATTAGTACAGCAAAGTTTTGCAAAATTTGGCAATACCTCCAAAATTTTTGAAGCTGGAAGTTTTCAATTCGGAAAAAACAAAAATTGAATTTTACATTATACTGTACTACCGAGATGAAAAATGCAAAAACTTCGCTAAAATTTTAGCCACTTCCGGTTCTGATTTCGCCAAGCAAATAAACATTTTCCTATCTTTTTTACGACCCTAGGCGCTGTATTTTTTACATAGTAACGCGCTGTGTAAAAATTTGTAAATTGTAATTGGAGGCATAAAAACACAGGGGGGTGGAAAAAGAAGAAATTTCATTTTCATTTTACTGTCAACCAACTTGAGGCCTTGTTCAGCTTACTATTAAACAATTGGTTATTATCTTTTCTCAGGTGAAAATTCGAAGAGTTCAAAGTTTACTAGTGTTTATGAAAAATTGCTAAAAGACCTATCTAATGGGTAACAGTGATGCGGTCAGCATGGCAGTCATCAAAATATTTACTTTTTAGTGCTTTTTAGAGCTAAAATGTCTCAAAGTACAAAAAAAAATAAAACTAAAAGCTTTGTTCTGAACACTTCACTCAACTCCAATCTTTTCCACCTTGTTGCAACCTTTTCCGTTCGTAATCTCTCCAAGACATAAATACTTGTTTTGCAAAGAGAAGAAGTTAAGTAATTGTTGGAGCATCAAAATTTTATCATATCACCATTACAGCCCCTCCCCTCCTAACCAGGCTTTGTCAGGCAAAGCCGACAAATTTTTAATTCCTCGTTGTTTCATATTGTGGACTATAAACACAATTAGAGTTTTAATGGAGTAGATCGATCAAAAGTGTAACATAACAAAAATAGAGTTTTTAAAAAAAACTATCTTTATGCCCCATTTTACTCACCTTAAACCTAAAGTCTTTCCTTCAAATCAATTTTTTTGCGGTAGTTTTGACTGAATTAACTATTTCTGTTAATAGCTGTGAACGAACAAGCATCGGAGATTTCCAACTATATAGAGGTGGGTACTGCGATTATAGTGGGCTCAAAACTAAATCGAAACTAATTCAAAGATTCCAAGAAAGTTTATCATTTTCTTTGCCACTTATTGAACGAGATTAAAAAAAAATTTAACTTTAAATTTGAGAATTCGATTCACTCAACTACAATTAATTTAACAAACTTGGTTTATGATTTCAACGAATTAAGAAATTGAACTTGATTTATGAAATCAAAGAATTATGAATTCAGGAAATAGTTATTCATGCAATCAAATAATCTTTTAAAATTTAATATAAAGTAACATTGATCAATAATTTATGACTGATGAATATCAAACTATTCATTACAAAATTCTCTCATTCCAAGAGTAGAACATACGATTAGTATAAGACTGGGAGTAAGAGCACGAAAGGAAAGTCGTTTTTGTTAGAAAGTGTGCTCACGAATTCACGAAAAGGAAATCTTTCTTAACTTTGCTGTCAGCAGAAGAATCATCATATATTTAAATCATCGCTTCAAAAGGATCACTAGCGTGTTTTTCCATCTTGTTTGAGATACCTCAAATGTCCTGCATTAATCAAATAGCAGTTTTTATTCAACAAATATATTATACGAGTTTTCCGACATGTCTGTGGTTCAACAACGTATCAAATTGGAAGAAATTGATGAAAACGAGGTTGCACCCTCGGGATTCTAACTGTGGATTAAAGCGGGAATTTAGCATTTACGTCTACCATGGCTCGAGCTGGTTCGGATCTTCAGAATAATGGTATATAACCTAGTTAGGTCTTAACTTATTAATATCAAAGCCGGCCAAATGATAATTACGACTAATTCAAGCATTTTTTAGCGGAAAATGGTTACAAAAGATTGGTTTGCTGAGATAACTATCTCCCAAAAAGACGTCTTTACGCTGCAAAATATAGCTTTTGGGGTTTTTTGTGGTCCTCCATCAAAACAGCTTAAAATTAGCCGAAAATTTATTTCTCGAACTTCACTTTTATCAAATTTTTTAAATCATTTTTATTTAAGCAAATTTGAGAGTGGGAAGAACCCTTTTTTATCGCTGAGAGCTAATTTTCAATCAGCAATTAGTAATTCGCGGACTTTTTCTGCAAATATTAACAAATTAATGTTATTTTTGGTTTATGTCCAATTGGCACGTTGCGAAAATATCAAACAAACATACTCAAGCAAACGGAAATGAACGTTTTGCGCTGTAATGGAATTTTGAGAGAGCCGATGTGGGAAAAAATGAAACGGGCCAATATTAGTCACCAGTTATATCAGTCTACTTTATACTGCACTTGAGAGTTTGGGTAAAACTGATTTGTGACTTGAGATGGCGTTGGAACGACATTGGCAATCGTAGCTGGTGTATAGTAATACGGGTAGGCGGAAGAGGTAGCGTATTCGTAAGAGGGTACTGGGGGTAACTGGCCAGAAGGCTGCGCAGCCTGGAGGTAGTTCAATTGGTAATTTTGGTTCGGATAATGGGGTGTGGTTGGAGGTAGCATTCTGTTGTTGTGGTCGAGGTATGCTGTCGCCATGGCAGCGCTGTGAAAAAAAAAACAAATGCAAAGGTTAACAAACCATATACATATATAGATTTTAAGATTCCGAGAAAGTTAATCACTTCTTTAGAATAGCTTGAAATATAGTGACTTGCCAATAAGACGAAAACATTTTTCGAATTCAAGATTTACTTAACTGGTAATTCTTGATTTGTGATTTCAACAAATTTAGTAGAGTTTCATGTAATCAATAAATCTTTAATAAAAATTAACTTAGAGTAACATTTAACAATTAATTATGACTGATGTATATCAAACTAATGATTACATATTTTTCTCTTTCCAAGGGAAGAATATACGACCATTAGAACTGGGGGACAGGACATACCTTTTGGTTTTTTGTCGTCCATGAAAACAGCTTTGATTAGTTTTTCTAAGATCACATTCCTTTATTATTTTTATCTTAGCAAATTTGGAAGTTGGGAGAAGCCCTTTAAATCGATAAAAGCTAATTATCCTTTTTCGTTATCAGCAATTATTAATTCGCGAAACTTTTGTTTTTTGGATGGCTTCCTTATGTTTTTTAAATTAGCTCTGAAAACCGCCATTTTTTATTTATACGGAAATTTACCATTGCTAAATTATTGGGATTTTTAAAAGACACAGTTTTTTCGCTCATATCTTGTTCAGCAAAACCATGACGTCAAATTTTTCACTCCGAGAGTGCACTTTTTAATAACGTTTTCAATGAGAAAAAAAAAACATAACAGGTAGCAACATCTTTTTTAAATTTTGGTGAAAAATGAATTGTATATCATTTTGCGTCACCAGGAAAAATTGTGCGACCTTAACTATCATCATTTTTTATGATAATCAATTATCTTTCCTTCCAGAGACGTGAACTTGATTAATCTTTAAGCGGCTGAACTTGAACAATTTAATATTTTCCTGTTGTCTACCCCAAAACTTTTTGCTTTAATGCATTAGAGAGAAAAAGAACTATTAAGAGAAGTATTAACGAAAGTTTCGGAAAAATTATTCAAATATTCACGAAAATTTTCACTACACGAGTTTCCAAATAACAACAGAAACTTTTTCATTAATTGCGAATCGTTCCACAATCTGTGAAGATAAAAATTTTCTGGTTGAAAAGTCTTTTAATTGTTTCAATTCTTTCTGTTTGTTTTTCTTAGGCGAATGGAAGTACTGAGAAGGAAAACTTGAAAAAAGCATTTTTTCGAAGACTATCCTTTATGATCTTATGAAAACTAAAACGTGTTAAGTTCAAAACCAATTTATTCAACAAAATATATGATTACCAAATTTTATTTGATACCTTTTCAAATTTTCGAAAACTTACTTCAGAGAACGCTGAAACTACACAGAAGTCTCTCTTTCTCTCTCGATATTTATATATATATATATATATATGAATATATATATATATATATATATATATATATATGTATATATAGTTATATATATATATACATATATATAAATCATTTTATATATATATATATATATATATATATGTATGTAGGTATATATAACTACATAAATTTATATATATAAATATGTTTATATATATATATATATATATTTATATATATATAATATATATATATATATATATATATATATACATTATATATATATATGTATATATAATACATATATTATATATATATATATATATATATATATATATATTTATATACATGCATATATATATAAAAATTTATATATACATATATATATATATAGATATATGTAAAG
>NC_134471.1:69424643-69500235 GCF_964194025.1 Convolutriloba macropyga
CAAATAGTTGCCAGGAGAGCTCAACACGCCAGGGTTGGCTGTTGTGGCATCGTAGTTTTAGAATGCCTGGAATAACTCAGATATCGTAGAGGACTTCAAACTGAGGCAACAAACACAGACAGATATATATATATATATATATATATATATGTGTATATAAATATAAATTTATATATATATATATATATATATACAAATTTATTTGCTTGATTTTATACAAATGTGAATATATCGCATTTTATGATTACTAAAAAAATTTTTTACATATCCCTCCAAAATAAAGTTTATACATTTTTTCCTGGTTTACACGATTTCTGTTACTCTTTTTTGATTTCAAGGAAATCATATCAGATGCATGACAGCAAGGCAATCATACAAGCCATATATGAACTTGTATGGCATTAAAAAAAATGTACGAGGGGTGACCGGCGGCGATACAAAGTAGAAATTGCTATATTTGATTTTCACCTTTAAATCTGATTACCATTTTCTGGAAAAACTGATTCTCAACTTCATTTTCGAAACTTTAGCTCTGCCAGACTTTAGAGAGTGAAGTATAGATATAATAATCCAAGCTTCTTTGAGATGCTATATTTTTGGGAGAAAGGGGCTGAAAAACTAGTTCACAGATATAGACTAAAAAAACTGGAAAAGGTTGGGTTGAAGGTGTGAACAATTGATTAAAATTGGTAGAGTCAGAAGCTAGATACTGCTTTTGTTCTAGTTTGAATAGCTTTAAGAGAAGTAAGCAATGTATAAAGAAGGCGTTTAGGTTATTTGATTTTTCATTTGAAACCAAAACAAACGCTATGTGAGAGAAGCACAAGTATCTAAGTTTAAAGCAGCGATCAAACATGAACAAACTTGTTGCTTGAAAGATTTAGTACGCCTTGATTCAAATAGTTGCCAGGAGAGCTCAACACGCCAGGGTTGGTTAATATATATATATATATATATATATATATATATATATAATATATATATATATATATATATATATATATATATATATATATATATATATATATATATATATATATATATATATATATATCTATATATATATATATATATATATATATATATATATATATATACTATATATATATATATATACAGTTGTTGTTCAATAGAATTGTTCTTTCTGGAGAGAAGAAAGATTTTAATATTGAATATCGAGAGCCAAGAACAAAAGTTTCGTGAGGCTGATATTTTAGATAACAAATTTGCCTGGTCGAATTAACTCAGACAGATTGGGATCTTTTGATTGAATCCGATCTGAAATGAGTTAATAATCTGAATTGATTTATGTTGCCTGAAATCTGATTGACTCATTCCTGAATTTGTTTATATATTCCAGTGAATTACATCAATTTACTTTTGAGCAGCTGAGTTGATTCCAAACCTGAGACAGAGCAAAATCGAGGACACTGAGTAATCCTTGTTCTGCTAAAAAAATTTTCTTGTTGGGATTTCGGGTGGTAGTGTTTCGCCAACTATTTCCCTGTTCTAAATACGAAATTCTACATATAATAAATTACCTTTGATTTTGAGCAGCATAATTTTGAGGGTTCAAATTCCTTCCATTGTCATTCTGAGCACTTTCAATACCACCTGAGTTCGTCAAATTTACGCGCTGTAAAATAATCAACGCAATAGGTTGAGTCATAAACAAACAACAATCACTCAGGACTCTCATGTAAACAATAAACCACACAATATAATCCGAAAAGTACAGTTCAAAACACCTGGCTAGCGCCGACAATGATATCAAAAATAAAGAAGAGTAAGCCCAGTATATTAAATACTTCGCCGCTGGTAGCTTCAAATAACCCTGGGATTGCGAATTATTTTCATGTGAATTTTTTGAGGAACATGGAAAAAGTTTCCCACTAAAGTTTCTAAGTTCACCCAAAGACAGAATGAGTGTTGAAATTTGACAGATAGCCCCCGTGAAATGCAAAACGGGCATCGAAACCATGTAATTTTTGGAACTGGATTGCTGATTCACACTTCTGGCTACCCGGATATTCCTGGTGATCATTAGAATCGGAAAAGACGATACAATCATAACATAGTACACTAACAGTACAACCCAAGACACGGTATAAAAGAAGCGACATGAACAGGGTTTCTGATAATCCGGTTTCAGTCGACTAATCCCTCTGGTTAAAACACCTGGTAAAACTATGTTATAAGTAACTGGCATTGCTAGGGCTAACAATGACACGAATGACCTTGAATCTCCGCTTTGGAAGAAAGCCATGATGGTCAAACTGCAACCGGTAATTGAAAGTATGGCGATAATTAAGGTAACAAAGAAAGTTTCTTGATTTAGAAGAACTCGAATTATTTTCGAGGTGACTAAACTGACGATGTTTAAAAGTAGAGCCAAAATGTACAAAAACCAGACGCCTATTAAAAAAGTTGGTTGATCGTCAAAGAAACCCAACATTTTGTAGTATTTTGTTAATAGTAAAAATTTTCGATGTTCTGTTGTAAAATATATGTAAAGATCTATAATAACTCTTTGATAGAGCGATGTAAACTGAATAGTGGCAGCAAAATACTCAAATTATGTCAAATTTTGCGCGCGATAAATATCAACTGATAACATTCCTACAACAAAGTTAAAACGGTGGGAAAAAGAAAACAAGGAAAATGGCAACTATCATCAATGCTGAAATTAAAAATAGCTTTGTTAGAAAAGTATCTTTGTTAGGTTTGCAATTTAAAAACCAGGTAGTAAAACACAGAGGCGTGAAATTGAAAGTTAGAAAAAATAAGCAAAAAGGTGCATAAATTCTACGCCGTGAAATTAACAGTTGTAAGCATCAGAAACTGGAAAATAGAGCAACGGAAGTAATTTGGGGGCGATAAAGATGAAAATAAGGCAATGCAGATAACTGAAATTGAAGAGGAATCGACGATTGCTTGCAAAATATCAATTTTCCATTAGAATAAACAGCTGCTTGGACTATTTTACCAGCAGTTTTCTTACAGGCTGGTTGTTTATTTTTGGCTCAAATTTAACATTTTACTCTGTTTGTGTGGTTAAAAAGGAAATTTTTCGACAGCTCTTAATAAACCATTCGTAAACGTTCTAAGATAATTGAGTTCTTAGAAAATCCAGCTGAATGGAACCGCAGAATTATTGTGGAGGTAAGATTTGGGTCATGCTAAAAGACCGCATACAAAAATTCCATTCCGCGAAAAAGGATCAGGATGAAAATAAGAAAATATTTGAGTATCCTCTATGCCATCATTTGTTGACTCAACTTTTCACAAATAATCGGTTGTTGAAGGTTGCTCACCTATTCAAATCTTATTTAGTTGATATCTGTTCTTTATGAAACGTTAGCTTCGTCATACGGTAAAGTGACTGATATCACTTAACTAAATAGGGTTTGAATAGGCCAACAACGTTCAAAAACCGATTATTTGTAAAAAAAAAATTTTTTATAAATTAATTGAGTCATTAAATTATAACATAACGGATATTCACATATTTCTTTCATTATAATGCCTTTTCGTGGAATGGACTTTTGTAAGCGTTTTTTGGCATGACCCAAATCTTGCTTCCTCGATAATTCTACGGCTATATAGTAATAGGTCAATAGCACATGAAAGGAACAGCCCAAAGAGCTGAATTAGTCTTTATGATACGCCTTTAGATATAAATAGAACAGCATCTGAATTAGTTATGTGATTTTAAATGCTGTCGATGTCCCGAGCTTTCAAAAAGTTGGATTTTATTTTAATTAAAAATTGGTTCTGAAAATTATAGAATCTGAATATTTAGGGTGGAGGTTTTACCCTATTCACAATTCCACAATTGTTCCTAGAATCTATCTTAGAGAAAACTACTGGACTGGATAGTAACTTCACAAAACCTACTACTCTTAACTAGACTGAAGGGTTATACCAGGCCCTCCGTTCAAGTCCTAAAGAAAGTATTTTCAGGCGCTATAGAACTGTAGTCAATTGCTAATAATAATGTTATTAAAATAGGTTGGTGATGCCTTTCTATGTTATAGTATATTTTAGCTTCTAAGAAATGCTTTACAAAATGAAATAAATTGGTGACTCTAAGATTGAGAATTATACCAGGTCTTCAATTCACTTTCTAATTAATCGATCAACCAATATACTTAAAACAAATAGTAGATGACGTGAAGAGCTCGTCGGTGTTCACTCCACAACCCAACCAGACGAGTATTAACCAAATTGATAGAACGTTAAGACATTGCCCATCAGGTACTTCAGGTTACTGCAGACCTTTTTAGTTGTCTACTTGGTTCACCATTCCATACTACATGGGTTAACTTAACTTGCCAAGTCTTCTACGAGCAGGCAGGCCTACCCTCAGAGTGGCTTCACTATGCGGTCTCCTGGAAGGAGCTTGGCCGATTAATACTCTGAGAAATCAATCGTCTTGATGTTGTCCTGGACTCGGTGCTGTCCTCCAGTCCGTTAACCTAACTTAACCTAATTATTGATTGGTTGATCACTACTTTACTAGTCACCAAACTAATTTAAATCGAATAAATTGAAGCTAGATTGAGTATGATCTCAGATCTATAGAGATGTACTGTGAAGTTACTAAAGTTGTACAAGTACGCTTTTGATTAACAGAAAACCGAAAGAAACGATTAAGTTTTACCCAGTCCTAATTATTACAAGACTATGGTTCCTTCAAAAGAACTAGTTACAAATGCCTATGAGTGCCACGTATCAAGTGTTTAACAAATATCTACTAGATACCAGTTTAAACTCTACTAATTTATATGAAAAGGTCCAAAAAGAGAAAGTAGTTGAAAATTTGCTAAGTTAAATTAACGAAAAGTATAATTACCAGGGTATACTAGTTTCAACAATTATTACAAGTTCAGTACCACGACAGAGATATGTTAACTCACTCCAAAATTTCAATTATCACGACAATATAACTATTTTCAGACTGATTTTCGTTACAAAAATTGGCTAAAATTGAGCCGTATATATACTGCTAATCTATGTTTGGTTATGATAGTTTAGTCCTATTTTTACCAAATGTTCCAAATCTTTGTGAGAAAAATAACTTTTTGGGAAAAGTTTTCAGAGGGTCATTCATGACTTTGATAACTTAGGCCCCTAATTTGAGTTTCTAATCCAATATTACGTGGGTGAGAATTTTGGTGTTCAATCCATGATATAATCTTTATCAGAATCAATATTTACCTATTCAACCATTCTCATCAGTTTAAATTTCTGTACCATTATTATCTTTGTACAGTTTCAAATTTAGAATTCGCTTTTGTGTTCAAATTTAGAATTCGCTTTTGAGTATAAGTATATAAAAGCACCATCCCCATATTTTGGTACGACAGTCTTTTTTCTTTTAATCAGCGCTTGTCTCCTCATTTCGCATTCTCTCAACTAAGTTTAATCTCTCCTCAAACTGCATGTCAGTTCCGATATCTCGTTGATCATCGTTGGGCAAATTATGAATATGTTTCGTAGTGTTCTTGGACTGGTAACACTTCTTCCCTGTCCAGACAGCCAGAAGGACAAAAGCAAGACACCAAAAAGAGAAACCAAGCAGACCAGCCAGCTCTTTAAATGTATGCAGTGTTGACCCATGGCCAAAGGATTTGAAGTTGTTTTCGTCAGAAAGTTGTTGATGGATTTTGTCTACCATCTCACTGACTAATTCAGGCGTGACATCAAGCGTAGGGACATCCTTGAGTGCCGATCTGATCCTATGCAAGATCAAGTTCCGACTCTCTTCTGTAGGAGTGACCGCTGGAATGCTCGGGATGTCGAAAGTGGTATCCAGTAGTTCGGGAGTTGTGATTGTTGTTATTAGTCAACTGTGTTGAAGACAAAATGCTGGATCGGGCAACATGACCAGTCCATTCTGCGGGTGAACCAGTTTTCCATTGCAGGGGGGATGCACTAGGCAACTTTTACAGGCTGGTACACGGTTTGAAAACTTTCTGCCCCCACTGTACGTTATGTTATAAAAAAATTGTTGATCGTCTGCCGCGTTGAGGAGGTACATAGAGTTCCCAAGGTAGATTGCTGTCGGTAAAATTGGCAATTCGGTTACTTCTCGTGTGCAAGTCTTCGAAGCAGCCACCTCGTGATTGTATAGGAGTGAAGTCAAGCAGAGTTGATCTTGCGCGCTCACTAACGCTACTGGCTTAGTGCAAAGTCTAAGCAATTGTGTCCCCCAACAAGACAGATATTCCTCACTCTTCATTTCGGCATAGCTTTCTTCTCGCCTTGATACGATCAAATAGTTCCTTTCTAATTTTAGAGTTGCGGCCGTTGTTGTGTTCTTGATTGGTTGCGGCAGAGGGATTGCTTTGTAGGCATCGTGGATTGGTTCACCACTGTACACTGGCACCTCCATTGTGATTAACAGTCCGTGTGGATTGGAAAAAACATTTCTCACTAAGAGCAGGCTGTAAAGTAAACTTCAGTAGTCGTATGGGATTGAACACTTTTTGTCTCCCAGCTTCAGAGTTGTAATTATTTTCCGTAAATCCTCGTAGGGTACTAGTGCGGTTGGCAGTGTTCCTTTGGATAACACTCCAATGCTTGTAATAAACATGTTTCTCTGTTCCGTCAAATATAGTGTTTGTACTTGCAACTCACTGTGCATAGCATTGAGAGTCCACGATACGTTGTTAATTGCACTTTGGGCGCGAAAGGTATACATAAAAACGTCAGACCTTCGATGATCACAGGCTTGGGCTTGTTGTATTTCTTCCATTGTTTTTTGAAGCATCTCCAGGTTTGTTTGCAGAATCTCAAAGTTATCTTTTGAATAGTTTAGCACTTTTCGTGTGTCTTCATGAAGCTTCAAACTACTGCTGGCCATGACCTGAATAGACCCTTTTTCTTCGTTGTGCAGGTGAACCATTCTTGATTACAAATAGTGCAACCGTCCTTCCAGCTGTTCCATCTTTCGCTTGGAGCTTTCACACAGACCAAAAATTGAGAGTAGCCTGCAGCCTGCTTTTTCCAGTAAGGGTTCCAAAGTTATCGCCGTCGCAGCTCCCATTGCAAACAGCAGTGGTGATCGTCTCTGTCGCTGAAGAGTGATAGTCTGGTTTACAAACGATGCTACTTCTTTGACAAGCTTTGTCCTTTCTTTCTCTGCTCTTTCGTATTCTGTCTGAATAGATGAGATTATTCCGTCAAAGTGGTGCTGTAATAAAGCGCTTATTTCTGGGTTGTTGCAAAACTGGGAGCTCTTCCATGTTTTCTCTTCCAATTGCTGAGGTTTTGAAGAGAATTTATAAACTGGTCGGAGATCCACGTTTAACAGCTTTGGAAGTGGGACTGCGATATCCACAGTCAGATATGAGTCAGCCAATGAAACTGGAGTTTGAGGTTGGAAGAGAACATGCGCAGTAGTTCGTGCACTCTCCGCTGTTTGCTGTCGTACCGCAAGTATTAATATAAATATCACAAAGTTGTACATCTAAACACTACTATGGTTAATTACTGCGCTAAACCTAGATAGCATTTTTTCTGTATTAGAAAGAGTGGTACATTCTACAAAAATTCCCCCAAATTCCCTGAAATGTATTCGAGCTAATTAGTTCTTTTCATAATACCGGTGTTACAGTAACTTGCAAGATATTTTTCTTTTAATTTCATGCTATTCAAATATGTTTTACGATTGCCCCCGTCGTTAATAGAAATTTCGGCTCATCTTTTGATCTTTACATTTTTAGGCAATGCTATATAGAGAAACTTAATCAAGTTTCTTTTTTTTAAAAAAAAAGACATATATATATATATATATATATATATAATTTTTTTTATTCGTCGTCGATTCCGAATCGTTTTGGGTATTTCACTGCGCGTCTTTCTCGGGTTTTAGCGATGGAGTTTACTGTTTCGTCAGTTTTGGTTCCCAAAAGTTCTGCAAATGTTTTTGGTTTGCACATTTCCCTTTTGGCGCTTGCAGGTGTTGACTGTATTTCACTGAGGTCCCTCAAGACATTTTTTGGCTTGTGTGGTTGTTGGGGCAGTGGTGTAGATTCAATCTCTTTGGCTGGTGTTGCAAAAGGAGACTGGTTCTCTTGGGTTGTTGCTTGTTCCGGAGTGTTCGGTTCTGCTCCTATGTTAGTCTTAGTGGGCCTTTTAGTTGAATGTTCTCGCTCTGCAAAGAGATCGTAGAAAAAATCTTCATCTTCGTCCATTCATTTGAAGGGACTCTCTTGTTTGGGTCGTTTTGATATAACTTCTGAAGTGAAAGTTTGATTGTTTACTTCAATGGGAACTTCCTGGTCATTTGTATTCTGGCGGCTGGGCCATTTCTCCTGATGTGATGATCTCGTTTCCATTCTGGGTAACTCGTCTTCCTCCTTCACAGGCTTCAATTGATTGTAGTGGACTATCTGCCATTTCTTTGCATTCGCATCCTTTGAAATTTTGTAATTGACCTCTGACGTCTTCTCAATGATGTTGTACGGTCCGTCCCATGGAAGGAAAAATTTTTTTGATTTCGCTTTGTGGGGTGCAAAAAGCCAGACTCTCTCTCCCGGCTTTAACTCTCTCCAAAAACGTTTTTCTGATACATATGTTTCTGTCGTTCTTGCTTGTAACCAAGTGTTTCTCTAGCATTCATATTTGCTTCTCTGAATTGCTCGTTGGCCATCTTGCGAATTCGTATTTGGCATTTTCGTGACCAGGTGCTTTCGGGAGTAGCAAGTCAATCGGGTATTTGCATTCTTGTCCAAACACAAGGGAGAATGGAGTCTGTCCTGTTGTTTTGTGTACGGTCGTATTATAGACGAAGTTGAGATAGGGAATCATTTGATCCCAGCTACTTGGATTGTTTGCGCAATATTTGGAAATAACATCCGCAACAACTCTGTTGTGACGTTCTACCATACCATTTCCCTGCGGGTGATATGGAGATGTTCTTGTCTTCTCTATTCCAAAAAATTTGCACACTTCCAGTAGCAGTTCGCTGCAGAAGTTTGATCCTTGATCGGTGTGTAGGCAATCAGGTGCTCCAAACGTCAAAACCCATTTCTCCACAATTGCTCTAGCAACATCTTCGGCCGTAGTTCTTTCTAAGGGAACGCAAACCACGTATTTTGTAAAATATTCCGTCAACACGAGCATGTATTTTGCACCGCTTGTCTTCGCTCGGGTAACAGGACCTAGGATATCTGCTGCCACTTTGCTGAATCGGATCCCAACGTTGATGGTCTGGAGAGGGGCTATTCTTTTCTTTCCAGCGGTACTTCGTGCTTGACACAGGGTGCAGTTCTCACATTTCCGTTCAATGTCTTTTCTCATATTGGGCCACCAAAACCTCTGTCTTGCCCTGTCCAAGGTTTTTTGAAAAGCAAAATGGCCTCCACTGAGTTTTGAATCGTGAAGTTGTTCCAAAACTGTCTCTCTGAGTCCCTGCGGTACTACAAGTTGTTTTTGTGTTGTATTGTTTACTTCTACATGCCACTTCCTGTACAGCACGCCATCAGTCAGTTCCATCTGGTCCCAAAGGCCCCATATAGCCCCTCTTAACGCCCCTCTTAACTAGACTGAAGGGTTATACCAGGCCCTCCGTTCAAGTCCTAAGAAAAGAAAGTATTTTCAGGCGCTATAGAACTGTAGTCAATTGCTAATAATAATGTTATTAAAATAGGTTTGTAATGCCTTTCTATGTTATATGATATTTTAGCTTCTAAGAAATGCTTTACAAAATGAAATAAATCTGTGACTCTAAGATTGAGAATTATACCAGGTCCTCAATTCACTTTCTAATTAATCGATCAACCAATATACTTAAAACAAATAGTAGATGACGTGAAGAGCTCGTCGGTGTTCACTCCCCAACCCAACCAGACGAGTATTAACCAACTTGATAGAACGTTAAGACATTGCCGATCAGGTACTTCAGGTTACTGCAGACCTTTTTAATTGTCTACTTGGTTCACCATTCCATACTACATGGGTTAACTTAACTTGCCAAGTCTTCTACGAGCAGGCAGGCCTACCCTCAGAGTGGCTTCACTATGCGATCTCCTGGAAGGAGCTTGGCCGATTAATACTCTGAGAAATCAATCGTCTTGATGTTGTCCTGGACTCGGTGCTGTCCTCCAGTCCGTTAACCTAACTTAACCTAATTATTGATTGGTTGATCACTACCTTACTAGTCACCAAACTAATTTAAATCGAATAAATTGAAGCTAGATTGAGTATGATTTCAGATCCCTAGAGATGTATTGTGAAGTTACTAAAGTTGTACAAGTACGCTTTTGATTAACAGAAAACCGAAAGAAACGATTAAGTTTTACCCAGTCCTAATTATTACAGGACTATGGTTCCTTCAAAACAACTAGTTACAAATGCCTATGAGTGCCACGTATCAAGTATTTAACAAATATCTACTAGATACCAGTTTAAACTCTACTAATTTATAAGAAAAGTTCCAAAAAGAGAAAGTAGTTGAAAATTTGCCAAGTTAAATTAACGAAAAGTATAATTACCAGGGTATACTAGTTTCAACAATTATTACAAGTTCAGTACCACGACAGAGATCTGTTAACTCACTCCAAAATTTCGATTATCACGACAATATAACTATTTTCAGACTGATTTTGGTTACAAAAATTGGCTAAAATTGAGCCGTATATATACTGCTAATCTATGTTTAGTTATGATAGTTTAGTCCTATTTTTACCAAATGTTCCGAATCTTTGTGAGAAAAATAGCTTTTTGGGAAAAGTTTTCAGAAGGTCATTCATGACTTTGATAACTTAGGCCCCTAATTTGGGTTTCTAATCCAATATTACGTGGGTGAGAATTTTGGTGTTCAATCAATGATATAATCTTTATCAGAATCAATATTTACTTATTCAACCATCCTCATCAGTTTAAATTTCTTTACCATTATTATCTTTGTACAGTTTCAAATTTAGAATTCGCTTTTGTGTTGGGAATAATTCAAGGTCAGTATTAATTTGGTTCTTTTCCGAAAAAAGCTTAAGTTTAACTTTCCATTCCTACAAAAATATACAAAGTTTAGCTCGGATTTATATTACTTGTCTATGAGAAAATAAACAGAAAAAAACTTAGGTTATCCAAAACATTTCAAACAGAAAAAAAATATAAAAGCACCCTAATGAATGTCCTATTATCAAAAATTTAGAGTTGACCGAACGTATTTGACAAACAAAAACACTTTTTCAGTTTCATTTTCCCGATCTTTTGTTAAACCAACTCAAAGATTGGATTATATTTATACGCAGGCATCAATTTTTTTAAATCAAATTTGTTCTTAATTGGTTTAAGAGTGCCTATGCAGCAAGAGGCCTTTTGGCTTATTTTTTGCTATTTTACCAAAAAATGACAAATCTGAAATATTATAAATTTAAGATAAAAACTGTTAGTTTTTAAGAAAATTTCCAAAGAATTTCTCTCTCGATTGATCAAAATATTGCGAAAAATTTGAAGATTCAACCTGGATTGAACTACTTTTACTTCCTAAGAAAACTGCCCCGAGGAGCTTCTATACTTTGTTGTTATATCCAGTTTTGAATGCAGGCAATTTCCTCATTAAATTTCGCTGCAGCTCCAAATGATTTTTGAAAAAATAAAACAAAATTTGCTTGAGATTTTGAAAATATTAACTAAAATTAACAAAAACCAATTAACAAAAAGTATCTGCAGTCAATTCCTCTTATTATTAAGATTCTTGCTAGAAAACGTATCCTGGTAGTCCCTGAAGAAGGCCAAACTCACCATATTAGCCAAATTAACGAGTTGAAGTTCTTTCATGCACTGACAGTTAAAGAAAATATTGTGAACATTTTGAAAAATAATCACTATAGATTAACAATTTGTATGACTGATCACGCTTTTTACATGACTAATGTAATATCACCAATCACCATTGCTTAACTGAGAAGAGTATTCTAAGATTTTAGATTATTCATTTATTAATGAAAAATTGACCTCCTTTTGAAACTTGCAGTACATGTGTCACTAAATTGTTTAAGAATAATTTTTAAAAAATTTACCCATTTTTCTAATTTTTATAGTTGAAAAATTGGAAATTTTTTTGGATTGATTCATTCTTTTTTCAACTGTGCATTAGCTGCTTCCACCAGTTTAGTGTGGTTAGCAGCCTACAGAATCAAACCTGCAAAATAATTATTCCCTGAACAGAAAACTGTTTTCATGAAATCAGATCGAAACTTTCATTAAATTTTACGATCTTGTAAACTAGGATAATGTAAGAAAATTATTTATTGCTGTTTCATCAGAAAGACAATTTGTCACATTCCGTTCAATAGTTGTGACAATCGTCGTAGCAAGCCCAAAAAATTTAGGTTTACTTCAGAGAAATACTAATTGATAAATCGTCAAAAGTTTCAAATCATCCAAGTTGTAAACAGACTTTTGATTCTTTAATTTTTTGCGTCTAATCTTACTGACAGAGGTAGGATTTTGAGGAATTTCATAAAAAATATTAATAATTTTATCTTTGAATGACTATTGTCGAGCAACTCGCAAACTTCAGTTCCAAACATGAGTTCCTACGATAAAAAATATTTTTAGGGTTGTGAACGCACGTTATCACAGTGTTACAGTGTGAAAACCAAATTTTCTTCAAAATGTTAACTATGTTCAAAACTTAGAAAAAAAGAGTGATTTTATTCAATTCTTTTTATCCGCATACCTTCATTTCATGAATGAATCATGACATCAAAAAAGTCAACAGAGGATTCACAGAAAGTAAAACTGAGAGATAAAATTGTTCAGAGTAGCTAATATGTGGCCTTGATATTAAAGTACTTCACCGACTTTACAAAGTTCTGTTATATAAGTGAATTTGTTTGATTTTAGGCTATATACATAGATATGAGTATATGACAAAATAAGAAAGCGCAATAAGTTCGAATAAGGCCGTAGCAAACACGAAATTTTCCTTGAGATCTCAAAATAAGTAACTAAAATGAAAAGTATAGTAAAAGTTAAAAGTACCCGTTATTCCACCAGTGGATAGTCTTTTCCTTGTGACTTTGTGAACGCATGTTTAACATATCTGCATTTAGGACGGTAAAGGCGTGAACAACATGGAAAAAATAGTAACGGATATTTCATTCGAAGGATTAAACGGCCGAAAAAGTAAACAAAATTGTGACTCAAATTTGCGAATTCTTCAGATTTCTGCTAAAGTCGATTATTTTTCTTAGCGGTAACGGACGATGCTTTAGATCTCAATGGTAACTATTTTTATATTTTTTCCTGGCATTTTTGGCGAATAATAAATTAATAAAATATATCACACTACTTGATTGGTGTTTTCAAATTAAACAGGGCTAAAATGGGTTTAAAAACCGCGACGAAACGTTGTCTTTATCTGATTTTAAGTTAAAATTGAAGTGTAAATTCAAAATAATCCAAAAACTAATGGTATTCAAAACAGATCCAAAAAATAAATAACGTTTTATCAGTCTTTTAAAAATTAAGCAAGTAAACCTCTTTTAAATGATCAAAATCAAAGCTCCCTGAAGTTATTTTGAGACCTATTTCAAATGTGCGTGAGAAAATTTTTTAATTAAAAGATGCTTTATTAGATAACAACTAGTTCATTCTTCTAAACCAGAAAAGGTACTTTATCATCCATTGAATTATCAAATTAGCAACATAACAACTGAAAGCGATTGCTTTAAAAATTTCTCGAATAAAACTAGCGAAACATCAGCTATCTTTATACATATATAAAACGTACAGACAAACCGCAAAAATTCAACAACTAATTACTACAAAGAAAAAGCAACCCGAAATATGCGGAGCTGTTGAAGTACTTCACAACTTTCCGGGTCGTTTTAGGTTACGCGCGGGAGCCACAGGGGAGTTAGGAGTGAATACTTATAATACCAGGATTACTACAAGCATAAAACAAAATTATTCAAGGAAAACTGTTCAGTGAAGACCGGGGGGGGGGGGGGGGGGGAACAAAATTATTAGGCGCCTTTAGGATACGTTAGGGTATTTAACACAGAGAAATGGCGCGCGTCTATATTTCGAATTTGCATGAAACAAGATATATTTTCAAATAGATAAATTACAAAAAAGAAGGACCAACTATGCCGAGTGCAGCAATGGTTGAAATCAAGGATAAATTGAGAGCTTCCCGATTAATATTGATTTCGTAATTCTTTCCCGGGATTTCAGGGACAAATATTCCATTCAGGAAAGAGACGTGAATAAAGTCGGCCTTAATAGTGGGAAAAGGTTATAAGAGGACAAAATGCGCCGGGGGTAATTCAATCGATGTTTTAGTTAGCAGAAACAAGCCCTGATATAACCATTGCAAGTTTTTTCAACAGTTGAAATCTGTTTATAACTCTGGGGTTAAATTTCACCAGTCAAAACATTTAACTTTACAAATGAAAATTATAGATAATTAAAACCAAAATTTGTCGAAATCAAAAGTCAAACAGAATATAATATATGATTGCCGTAAGTAGAGTGCATTTTTGTTCATGTTTCAAAAAATCGGCGCTATTTTGTTTTCAATCTGTTAATTGGTGCTCAAAAGTGGAAGCGATAAAAGTTCCAATGTTGAGGCGCCAGACCGAAATCAAGTATGTGCAGGCCGAAGAAGAACGCACGAGGGCAAAGGGTGGGGGAAGGGGGCGTCATGTGTTTAAGAAATACATAGTATGGAAACAAGACAAAACTAGAGAAAAACTGGACATGAATGCAGGATAGTCTGGGATCTTGGTCCGGGATGATCTATCTGTACATGACACACTTTTAACGCATAAAAAGCACAGAAACAATTTTACCAAAAAAAAAATAATTTGAATCAATGTTTTATATATGTACCATATGCTAGATATGCGCATTCAAAGCATATTCTTCTTGTTAATTTCCAGAAGCGAGCAACTGAAAAGACCTACAAACTTCTCTACCTAAAATCCTGAGCTCAAAAATGAAGCAAAGATTACCAAAAGAGTAGCACTTAAAATTATATTTATGTTAGGTTTTAAAAGTTTTTTTTAATTTTGACTCAATTACAAAGGACTGATGCTGAAAGCTTTGCAAGAAAGACAAGTACTGAATTGTAAACCGACCAAAATACACTCTACAAAAAACTGAAAAGTCTAATAATTATAGAAATAAAACAACTAATGACGAACAACTAATGGTTTTCGAAATGTGCAACTAATCAAAAGTCTCTTTCTATAATGAGATGAATTATAAAATCATCTCAGTTGTGAAGACTTTTGAAACTTTTACTCAACATATTTTCACTGGAATGGGAAAATCGGACTCGGAACGATGATTTTCATATTTCAAAACACGAAGGTTTTAAAACACTAAGCCATTGAAAGATTATTTTACTCAAATTTTAAGCGCAGATCTCTAAAAGCTGAAAACGTTGCCAGAGAACTATTTAATCTACATTTTTCGAACTTATTTGTCCAAATATATAGAAGAACATTACAATAATACTAACCCAAATGACTGAAAATATACATTGCATCTTCTGAGCGGCCAAAGAGCAACCTAGCTGAAACAACTGACACATATTTGGAGTTGGGAATCGAAATTCATTATATTTAAGATTACACTTTATATAAGGAAGCTCTATGTCGCAGTCCATAACAAAGGACAGAAATTCTCTTTAAGTAAACTCTGAACTAGAATCCTTTCTAAAATTATTCAAATTCGAGCCAATATTTATTAGTGCTTTGCAAAAATAGATAATGAAATTTTAAACTATCTGAAACGTGTTCAAATGGCTGGAATGTAAAAGATTTGGGGCACATCTTGGTGTATGGCATTTCTAAATCAAGTTAAAATTTCAGCATAAGAACCCTAAATCAGATCGAGTGCATTATGCTTAAAACAATGGATGTTCTATTCGAATTTTTGTAGGTGCGAGGACTCTATATCTGACCTCAACAAAATGCTCAATAAAAAAATCTTTAGAGCGCTTTCATGCGTTTAGGTGTGTCGCCGTCAATTTTCATCTCAACATCAGAGTTCATCAAAAATAGTTGAAGAAAGAATAATAAAAAATGTCTAAGATTTTCGATTTTGCTACAAAACCATCACGTCCTAGCTCTCTTTTTGATTATTTGGTCAAATTTGGCTATCCATTTCTATCCGGTTGTCCTAGATTTTTTGCTGAGAACTTGAATGCTCAGTTCAATTATCATCAGGTTGTTCGCCAGACACTGCTGATGCATGACCTCTGTCGTCAGGTGAAAGACATACATCATTGCATTCAACCCCTGTTCATCAACTGTGCCTGCTTGAGTTGTGGTCCTCTCCACTGGTTGTTCACTTTTCAATTTGTAAACTTCTCTCATTACAATGTGGGTGTTGTTTACTAGAGAAATCCGATATATTTTTTTTAATAAAGAAATGTTGAAGACATTGCGCATAACAAACGCAGTTGAAACTGTCTGCGTTTGTCATTTGCTCGCAATAAAAACATTTCACACAATTCAAATTTGGCCATCCAAGGTAATTCCAGTGTTCGACAACAAAAACATCAGTAAAGGTATTGCTTCTTGTCCTTGACGCATCGTTGACTTCTAGTACTATGGTTTTGGGTAAACCAAAAAAAAAAAAATTTGACTAAGTTGTGTTTTGACTGTCTGATAGTTTTTATTGTATAAAACTCCATCCAACTTAAGCTTGCGTCAACTAATTCTCAGATAATTTCTTTGTCCTCAACTTAACCTCACTAGATGGAGAGCTGTCTCCAACATCGGCCGCTGGCCAGGTTGACAATTTTTTGCTCATGCTAGACCTGTTAAATAGCCAGTTCACCTCTACTTTAATGTTGCCCAATATCTTGTATGATGTCGTACCACAAAGCTATCAATTCCAATGCTTCCTTGGTATCATTTTGCCCAGGACATCTCTCATGTGCCTTCACCAGAACTTGAAGTCTCACTTTGTGTGGAACGGAAGGAACACTACATTGGAAAGTAATTCCATTGTAGACGATCACAGAAATTATCTCTGTTTTCAATTTCTTGGCACTATTTCTATCACCCAACTGTGATATGTTTCACTGTGATTTCAACCTGCTTATGGTTTTGAGCACATTTGATGCTTGTTTTTTATTCATTGAATCGCTCTGAGTAAATGGAATTTTGTGGATTGCAAAGTGAGCCCGATCCTTCTTACAGACGAGTAGTCTGCTCACATTACCTGCTCTAAGTGACTGCTCGCCTAGCCCTCTAGCTGTCTAGCAGGTCGAAGCGCAAACACATTATAGCAATAGTTTATCCTCTGATTTCTGTGAAAGATCTTTTCTGCTAAAGCATTCAATGGAAAATCTTCGTTAGGTGCTAAGAGATGAGTAAGTATTTTGAGGTCGGTCTGTATGGTAAAAATTACCAAAAAAAGTCCAGTTTTTTACCCAGAAGCGAATGTTCAGCGCCTCTCGTTTAATCTGCAATTAATTTTATTGCACCGAAAGCAGTTTTTTTGACACGTCATTGACTGGATGCCCTTCTTGCAATAGAACTTCAACTGTTGCTTTCCCGTTTGCAAGAAAAATTAAAGTCGCTTTTTTTTGTTAGGTTGCCAGATTGTTTAAATTTTAAGGTTAGGTTCTAAGTCGTTATAATTTTTTGTTTCTTTTGGTTTCATGAGAAACAGTCCCTTGCGATGTCATTCAACGGTTTAATTGGGTTGGAAAACCAGAAATCATTCTTACTGCTTCCGAATTAAATTTATCTTACTAAAACTAAACTTTTTTCACGGAATCTTTTCCTGACTTCATGCAGCAGTCTTTTCGGGAACTGTTTCGTTGTAATTCCAGTCTCCAACGCAATGCTTGAAATCATCAGAATTCTGGGTTTTGCGATATCTTACTTTAACCATGGTTTCTCACGCTGGGATGTAGCTTTTCATAATACCCCTGTGCTGTGCGCACCTGTATCCACCTGGATTTTCAATTGGCAGACTTTTTGCAATCTTGTACCCCGACACTGACATGTTACAAATTTGTTAATAAAGAAAGTTCCCATCTTCTGTCCCGGCAATTTTTGGTCAGGTACGCTTTCTGCTCACAATTGTTATTTCTTTCCTGAATTTTAAAGCATTTGGTTTGAGTCCACGGCTGCAATTTTTTTTAAAAAGGTCACTCTGGAGACGTTGCTGATTTTGTTCAGCACAGTACAAGAGCTCACAACAGTGAGGCCTACTCCCCATCTTGAACAATATTTGTAATTTTTATTGCTGTCAAGATTTTCATTGGTCTCTCTTATTGTTTCCTGAGGTTATACTCACCCTTGTTTCTCTACAGTCCACTAATTAGATTTTTCTCAGCTTGTTAATTCTAGAATTATTTCAACTTTTAGCATCTCCTCCTCGAGATTGCCAGTTCCTTTAAATTTTCGAAATCGCAATAACCAGCCTGTATTCTAATGAGCGCTTGAAATTCATCGTCAGTTTGGCGCAACACTTTGCCTGAAATGGTATAACCCACGCATCACAGGAATCAGCAAAAATCTCACCCAAATTTGATGGCTCCATCGGTGGTCTCAACACTATTGTCGTAATCTACGGGCCAAAAACGTCATTTTGATTTAAAATGAAATAGATAAGAGAAAGTGAAAATGTTCAAATCTTAGCTAACATTTATAGTACTTGTACTGTTAAAAACATACTAGGGCTTTAAAGAGCTGTCCCCAACATTGGCCGCTGGCAAGGTTGACAATTTTTTGCTCATGCTAGACCTGTTAAACAGCCAGTTCACCTCAACTTCAATGTTGCCCAATATCTTGTATGATGTCGTACCCCAAAGCTATCATTTCCAATGCTTCCTTGGTATCGTTTTGCCCAGGACATCTCTCAAGTGCTTTCACCAGAACTTGAAGTCTCACTTTGTGTGGAACGGAAGAAACAATACATTGGAAAGTAATTCCATTGTAGACGATCACAGAAATTATCTCTGTTTTCATTTTCTTGGCACTATTTCTATCACCCAACTGTGATTTGTTTCACTGTGATTTCAACCTGCTTATGGTTTTGAGCACATTTGATGCTTGTTTTTTATTCATTGAATCGCTCTGAGTAAATGGAATTTTGTGGATTGCAAAGTGAGCCCGATCCTTCTTACAGACGAGTAGTCTGCTCACATTACCTGCTCTAAGTGACTGCTCGCCTAGCCCTCTAGCTGTCTGGCAGGTCGAAGCGCAAACACATTATAGCAATAGTTTATCCTCTGATTTCTGTGAAAGATCTTTTCTGCTAAAGCATTCAATGGAAAATCTTCGTTAGGTGCTAAGAGATGAGTAAGTATTTTGAGGTCGGTCTGTATGGTAAAAATTACCAAAAAAAGTCCAGTTTTTTACCCAGAAGCGAATGTTCAGCGCCTCTCGTTTAATCTGCAATTAATTTTATTGCACCGAAAGCAGTTTTTTTTGACACGTCATTGACTGGATGCCCTTCTTGCAATAGAACTTCAACTGTTGCTTTCCCGTTTGCAAGAAAAATTAAAGTCGCTTTTTTTGTTAGGTTGCCAGATTGTTTAAATTTTAAGGTTAGGTTCTAAGTCGTTATAATTTTTTGTTTCTTTTGGTTTCATGAGAAACAGTCCCTTGCGATGTCATTCAACGGTTTAATTGGGTTGGAAAACCAGAAATCATTCTTACTGCTTCCGAATTAAATTTATCTTACTAAAACTAAACTTTTTTCACGGAATCTTTTCCTGACTTCATGCAGCAGTCTTTTCGGGAACTGTTTCGTTGTAATTCCAGTTTTTCTCAGTTTGTTAATTCTAAAATTATTTCAACTTTTAGCATCTCCTCCTCGAGATTGCCAGTTCCTTTAAATTTTCGAAATCGCAATAACAAGCCTGTATTCTAATGAGCGCAGGAGCGCTTGAAATTCATCGTCAGTTCGGCGCAACACATTGCCTGAAATGGTATAACCCACGCATCACAGGAATCAGCAAAAATCTCACCCAAATTTGATGGCTCCATCGGTGGTCTCAACACCATTGTCGTAATCTACGGGCCAAAAACGTCATTTTGATTTAAAATGAAATAGATAAGAGAAAGTGAAAATGTTCAAATCTTAGCTAACATTTATAGTACTTGTACTGTTAAAAACATACTAGAGCTTTAAAGAGCTGTCTCCAACATTGGCCGCTGGCAAGGTTGACAATTTTTTGCTCATGCTAGACCTGTTAAACAGCCAGTTCACCTCTACTTTAATGTTGCCCAATATCTTGTATGATGTCGTACCCCAAAGCTATCATTTCCAATGCTTCCTTGGTATCATTTTGCCCAGGACATCTCTCAAGTGCTTTCACCAGAACTTTAAGTCTCACTTTGTTTGGAACGGAAGGAACAATACATTGGAAAGTAATTCCATTGTAGACGATCACAGAAATTTTCTCTGTTTTCATTTTCTTGGCACTATTTCTATCACCCAACTGTGATATGTTTCACTGTGATTTCAACCTGCTTATGGTTTTGAGCACATTTGATGCTTGTTTTTTATTCATTGAATCACTCTGAGTAAATGGAATTTTGTGGATTGCAAAGTGAGCCCGATCCTTCTTACAGACGAGTAGTCTGCTCACATTACCTGCTCTAAGTGACTGCTCGCCTAGCCCTCTAGCTGTCTAGCAGGTCGAAGCGCAAACACATTATAGCAATAGTTTATCCTCTGATTTCTGTGAAAGATCTTTTCTGCTAAGGCAATCAATGGAAAATCTTCGTTAGGTGCTAAGAGATGAGTAAGTATTTTGAGGTCGGTCTGTATGGTAAAAATTACCAAAAAAAGTCCAGTTTTTTACCCAGAAGCGAATGTTCAGCGCCTCTCGTTTGATCTGCAATTAATTTTATTGCACCGAAAGCAGTTTTTTTGACACGTCATTGACTGGATGCCCTTCTTGCAATAGAACTTCAACTGTTGCTTTCCCGTTTGCAAGAAAAATTAAAGTCGCTTTTTTTGTTAGGTTGCCAGATTGTTTAAAATTTAAGGTTAGGTTCTAAGTCGTTAAAATTTTTTGTTTCTTTTGGTTTCATGAGAAACAGTCCCTTGCGATGTCATTCAACGGTTTAATTGGGTTGGAAAACCAGGAATCATTCTTACTGCTTCCGAATTAAATTTATCTTATTAAAACTAAACTTTTTTCACGGAATCTTTTCCTGACCTCATGCAGCAGTCTTTTCGGGAACTGTTTCGTTGTAATTCCAGTCTCCAACGCAATGCTTGAAATCATCAGAATTCTGGGTTTTGCGATATCTTACTTTAACCATGGTTTCTCAAGCTGGGATGTAGCTTTTCATAATACTCCTGTGCTGTGCGCACCTGTATCCACCTGGATTTTCAATTGGCAGACTTTTTGCAATCTTGAACCCCGACACTGACATGTTACAAATTTGTCAATAAAGAAAGTTCCCATCTTCTGTCCCGGCAATTTTTGGTCAGGTACGCTTTCTGCTCACAATTGTTATTTCTTTCCTGAATTTTAAAGCATTTGGTTTGAGTCCACGGCTGCAATTTTTTTTAAAAAGGTCACACTGGAGACGTTGCTGATTTTGTTCAGCACAGTACAAGAGCTCACAATAGTGAGGCCTACTCCCCATCTTGAACAATATTTGGAATTTTTATTGCTGTCAAGATTTTCATTGGTCTCTCTTATTGTTTCCTGAGGTTATACTCATCCTTTTTTCTCTACAGTCCACTAATTACATTTTTCTCAGCTTGTTAATTCTAGAATTATTTCAACTTTTAGCATCTCCTGCTCGAGATTGCCAGTTCCTTTAAATTTTCGAAATCGCAATAACAAGCCTGTATTCTAATGAGCGCTTGAAATTCATCGTCAGTTTGAAGCAACACTTTGCCTGAAATGGTATAACCCACGCATCACAGGAATCAGCAAAAATCTCACCCAAATTTGATGACTCCATCGGTGGTCTCAACACCATTGTCGTAATCTACGGGCCAAAAACGTCATTTTGATTTAAAATGAAGTAGATAAGAGAAAGTGAAAATGTTCAAATCTTAGCTAACATTTATAGTACTTGTACTGTTAAAAACATACTAGGGCTTTAAAAGAAGACTACATAAAAAACAAATAATCGACATGCGAATGTTTTGGGGTTTCGCAAGGGGTTTCTAACTAAGGTTAATTTTTTAACAGAAGTAATGTGAAGGACATTGAAGGAACGAGCTTATTAGTTTGAGGTCAGTGGACGATGTGTGGCCCAAAGCGACAAGTCGCTGTGGTCCAGAGGAATGACCATCTGTCATCTCATTGATAGGTCAATAAAATAATGGTAGCACCATTAAAAGACTAAAGTTATAATAAAACTCGCTGCTTTCTTCTCCAATCTTTTTAATCTCAACATCAGTGTTCAGGAAGTAAGTTCTTGCCTTGCTTTAAAGGTCTCTAATTATTGAAGTTTCAAATATCCATGGTGTTTTACCCGGGTCGAGATGTCAGCGCCGTTTCAGCGCATATTTTTGTAAGAAATGCGCTGAATGCGCTGAAATTATGTAAGACAAGCGCTGAAATGCGCTGAAATTTTGAGATGGCGCTGAAACTTTAAAATTTCAGCGCACCTTCAGCGCATTTATTACATAATTTCAGTGCTTTTTCATCTCATTTCTTACATAACTTTCAGCACCTTTTCAGCGCATTTCTCATAAATTTCAGCGCGTTTTCAGCGCTTTTCCTGCTTGATTTCAACGCATTTTCAACACATTCCTTACATAAGTTTCAGCAAATTTTTCAGCGCATTTCATACATAATTTCAGCGCTTTTAATATCAAACGTTTTATTATTATAAATCCGAATTAAATGGGAAGCATTTCAGTTCTCAATAGCGCAGTGGATTAATTGATAGATGAGACACAATGATTGGGGTTCGAGCCTCGGAGCGAAAGAAAAGAGCTGAACTTTTTGAAATTTCAGCGGATTTCAGCGCATTTCTTACAAAGTTGCAGCACTTTTCAGCGCATATCAGCGCATTATTATGTAAGGTTTTTGCGCTGAATTTTTTGAAAATTGAGCGCATTTCTTACATAGTTTTTGGAAATTCTCTCGACCCGGGTAGGAAACAATCATCGTCTGTTTCTTCAGCAATTTTGGTTATCCGTACATATAGAGCCTACAAAATATGAGATTGAGCTATGGTTTAAATAAGACATATAAAACTTACCACTCAATTTTCGGGTCTTTTCCGTTTGTTCCCCCCAGCTTAGAGGAGGGTGCATATTATTTGCACCCCCCCCCTCCCCTCGGTCGTATTTTACTTGATGATTTTCTATGTTATGGCATGTGCTATGTAACTGGGGGGGGGGGGGGGCATAACGTACTGGGGGGCACAAACGGAAAAGATCCCAACTTTTATATTTCTTTGTTGTCAATCTAGTCCATGTTATAATTCATCGCTCGATTGTCAATTGTTTTTTCATTTTGGTCAGCTCTCTCTTTGGTTAAATGTCTTATAACGTTGGCTTTTTCCATTATTTCAAACTTACTAAATTTACATATTTACTTACTAATTTATATTCAATAGGTCATTCAATTTAATACCTTAAATTGATTTGTCCTCCGCCTAAGCGTGATTGGATTTCACAAGTCAATTAGCTAAGCGCAATGTCTTGAAAAACCTAATTTCGCATCGTGAATTGTTTACTTGTGGTTATTAAAACTTTCAATAGCACAGGGTTGTGATAAAAAAAAAATGCCACGTTAGGCTTCGTAGAACCACGTTTTTGAATGTGACACGATTGCTAGATCAAGACTTTTTTCATTTAACATAGGTAAGAACTTTTGATCTTTTAGTCAAGATATCAACCCTGAATGAGGTAATGTTTTAGACATTGTTCATCGGAGAAAGGTTTTTGCATTGTACCAAATACTGCATGGCAGATTAAAGGCAACTAAAATGAGAATAATTACATTGGTATACATGTTTTTGGATGCATCTAACAAGTGCTATGCAGTGCCTTAGCTAAAGTTCCTCCAGTGAAAGTGAACACAAAAACAATCCTTTTACGTAAAACAAGAGTGAGCCTAGTACTGAAGGTGCAAACACAAGCAAGCCTCGTTAAAATAATATCCTTCTGTTAATCAATGTTATTGTACAACTGAATTATTTATAGCGAGCAAAAGAGAATCGTGTTTGCCATCCTTTTCGTCACGTCTCGCATTTATCGAATTAGGCAACCCACGAAAAAAACAGGCACGGAATTTTTACCAAATTTCATCGAGACAATCATTTTGGTGGTTCAACGTAATTAAATGGCAAAGGTCAAGATGTACCGCTCAAGATTCAACAAACTGAGAGTTTTTAGGTGCAGAACATCAAGAACAATCAGAATTTTGATAGTCGATCGGTCACTTCTTTTCGCTAGCAGGCAGTTTCGGATAATCAATTTCCTCTCAGCATATTTTACCTCTAGCTTTCTCTTTTCAGCAAGACGCATGAATTGGGTTTCCCTCCTTGATTTTGCAAGATCAGGGTCTACAAACACTGAAGACCAGGAAGACTTCCGAAAGAATGAAGACAAGTTAGTCATATTTTTACAATTCCAAAGAAAATCTCTTATAAAGATGTTTGGGCTTTTTAAGGCCTTTCGGATAGAAAAAAAATTACACCACTGAATACCACGAAATTGAACGCTGACTTCTGTTTCACTGCTATCTGCAAAACCACTATTTGTCCTACTGCTACAGTGGAAAGATGAAACTAGACCCCAACCCGATAGTATTGTGAAATATTGCTTCAAGATAAGTGCATTTATACGTCTCCGCTGGACTTTTAAATCCCCAATAATAGGGGCTGCCCAAACAATGTCTCGTCTCTGATTGTATGTAATTTAGATGCAGAACAAAGCTAGAACAAAAAAAATCTTACGGGTGCAGGTGATTTAATAACATTATCACAAAAATTATGCTATTTATATCAATTATTCGGCGCCATTCAATGTCGTAGCCCCAGATGAAGACAAACATACAAAAATGTGGGCTATAATCTCATGAGCGGCTATAATTACAAATCTACGAACCCATAATGAATTGCAAGAATTTTCCTACGACATATGAACTACTATTTATAAAATTCTAAGTAAACCAGCACAAGAATTAAAAATAGGCGCGAAAATGTGCACAAATAACGATGCCCCAAATAACACAAAAAATGCTATGGTAACTTCAATCAAAAATGTTTTTGACATTACTCAGCTAGCAAATCGAGTCTCTGTATATAAACTTTGAAATCTTTTTCATGAAAATCCTATAGTCGCATTTCCAAACAAATAACAAATACTATTATACAACCAATTATGATTAGTTGTATTATGAAAATTGTATTTTCCTCATGCGAGATTAATCTGAAGCCAATGAACAAAATCTTTTTATACAAATCGAACTGAAATACCTTCACTGAGTTTGAGTACACATACGCTACTTGCGCTATGTGTGGTCATCGCTCAAAATTGTTTTGGTTTCAGCAATGGACTTAATTTCTAAATGCTCGCAAATCAAACCACTCAGGAATTCAAAAAATTAAGCGTCCAAAAGTCACTCGAGAAATGAAATTTAAAAAAATACAGAATACGGCCAAGCAATCAAGGCAGGCAAAAAAAGACGCAAACATTTACAAGAATTGCTTCAAACTTTGTTCGAGAGCAATTAAAAACACAATTATAGAACAAAGTTGCGTTAAAGTAAAATCATTTTTAATTGATTGAAGAAACAGGGATACCTTGATATTCAGCATCTCACGCCAAGTTAATTTAAATAACAATGTTTTTCCTGGAGAATTTATCAATTACTCTGTAACAAAAACATAGCTGGCAGATTGCCAGAATATAGCCGCAATAGATTCGTAGATCGGCAGTCTAAAAAAACAGTAAAAAAGACAGACCAAAAAAATTCATCTTTTCATTGAAGGCTGATCTGTTATATTTTGGTTTAAAATCTGTATGTTTTTGCTGCCTCTATTAGCTGATATCAAATAACCTTCATTTAGAGTGACACACCCATTTGAACTTATCTCTTTGAATTAAAGTAAATAAAAGTCAATTTCAAATTGAGGAAGTCATTTTTGAGAGTGAGGTAAGTCAAGTGTGACCAAAAATTTAATCATGCGCATGAACATAAAACTCGCTCCACTAAGAGCAAAAAATGACGTCATACATGCAATTTGGTTGGAATTGCATGAACAAATGAAAAAAAAGTGGCTGTGACGTCATATGGTCGTAACAAAAATGATGACGACGAAATAAAAAAAACATTGCAGGACAAGTCCTGACGTACAATTCAAAGAATTTTCATTGACTAAACAAAAAACTAGACCTAGAAAGGACTATGAATGGATTGGGAAAACCATTTAGAAAAAAATCCGATCCAAAAAATCGAAAAAAAACAGAAAAAATCAAAGCGAAATTGCCGCATGTGAACAAAAAACCACTAGCGAGAAAGCGAATTTTTTCAAACACCGTTTTCTCACTCTACTTTGAATTTAGAGCGAAAAAATTTTACGCCGCATTACCACTCGTTTTTTCGCTCCACTTCCATTTTCGATGTGACCAAAATCACTACACCAATTTGACTTCAAAAATCTTTTAAATGTGTGAACAGATCTTAAAAAAAGACAGCGCCCCAATACAATTCAAATTCTTTGAATTGTAAGAAACCAAGAGAAGGCCAATAATAGCTCCAGCTATCGCTGTGCGGCTATATAAAGCAATAGCTAGTTCAATTTTTTTCTACTGTTGCACCTTCAAAAAACGGAGATCTACTTGCAGAACAAAAACCTTTGCCTTCAAATTAAATTCTTATGTTGATTAAAAACCGAACAGAAAACTATTGATCAAAATTAGTTTTTTTTACCAAATCAAAACATTCCTCCAACTATGAAATTGAAAATTTTTTGGCATTTAATTTGAGCCTTCCCTGCCACTTCAGCACATTTTTAACTCTTGCACTTCTAAAGCAATCTTGGGCATAGAATTGTTGTGAAATATTGCTTTAAGATTAGTGCATTTATACGTCTCCGCTGGAATTTTAAATCCCCAATGTCTCGTCTCTGATTGTATGTAATTTAGATGCAGAACAAAGCTAGAACAAAAAAAATCTTACGGGTGCAGGTGATTTAATAACATTATCACAAAAATTATGCTATTTATATCAATTATTCGGCGCCATTCAATGTCGTAGCCCCAGATGAAGACAAACATACAAAAATGTGGGCTATAATCTCATGAGCGGCTATAATTACAAATCTACGAACCCATAATGAATTGCAAGAATTTTCCTACGACATATGAACTACTATTTATAAAATTCTAAGTAAACCAGCACAAGAATTAAAAATAGGCGCGAAAATGTGCACAAATAACGATGCCCCAAATAACACAAAAAATGCTATGGTAACTTCAATCAAAAATGTTTTTGACATTACTCAGCTAGCAAATCGAGTCTCTGTATATAAACTTTGAAATCTTTTTCATGAAAATCCTATAGTCGCATTTCCAAACAAATAACAAATACTATTATACAACCAATTATGATTAGTTGTATTATGAAAATTGTATTTTCCTCATGCGAGATTAATCTGAAGCCAATGAACAAAATCTTTTTATACAAATCGAACTGAAATACCTTCACTGAGTTTGAGTACACATACGCTACTTCCGCTATGTGTGGTCATCGCTCAAAATTGTTTTGGTTTCAGCAATGGACTTAATTTCTAAATGCTCGCAAATCAAACCACTCAGGAATTCAAAAAATTAAGCGTCCAAAAGTCACTCGAGAAATGAAATTTTAAAAAATACAGAATACGGCCAAGCAATCAAGGCAGGCAAAAAAAGACGCAAACATTTACAAGAATTGCTTCAAACTTTGTTCGAGAGCAATTAAAAACACAATTATAGAACAAAGTTGCGTTAAAGTAAAATCATTTTTAATTGATTGAAGAAACAGGGATACCTTGATATTCAGCATCTCACGCCAAGTTAATTTAAATAACAATGTTTTTCCTGGAGAATTTATCAATTACTCTGTAACAAAAACATAGCTGGCAGATTGCCAGAATATAGCCGCAATAGATTCGTAGATCGGCAGTCTAAAAAAACAGTAAAAAAGACAGACCAAAAAAATTCATCTTTTCATTGAAGGCTGATCTGTTATATTTTGGTTTAAAATCTGTATGTTTTTGCTGCCTCTATTAGCTGATATCAAATAACCTTCATTTAGAGTGACACACCCATTTGAACTTATCTCTTTGAATTAAAGTAAATAAAAGTCAATTTCAAATTGAGGAAGTCATTTTTGAGAGTGAGGTAAGTCAAGTGTGACCAAAAATTTAATCATGCGCATGAACATAAAACTCGCTCCACTAAGAGCAAAAAATGACGTCATACATGCAATTTGGTTGGAATTGCATGAACAAATGAAAAAAAAAGTGGCTGTGACGTCATATGGTCGTAACAAAAATGATGACGACGAAATAAAAAAAACATTGCAGGACAAGTCCTGACGTACAATTCAAAGAATTTTCATTGACTAAACAAAAAACTAGACCTAGAAAGGACTATGAATGGATTGGGAAAACCATTTAGAAAAAAATCCGATCCAAAAAATCGAAAAAAAACAGAAAAAATCAAAGCGAAATTGCCGCATGTGAACAAAAAACCACTAGCGAGAAAGCGAATTTTTTTCAAACACCGTTTTCTCACTCTACTTTGAATTTAGAGCGAAAAAATTTTACGCCGCATTACCACTCGTTTTTTCGCTCCACTTCCATTTTCGATGTGACCAAAATCACTACACCAATTTGACTTCAAAAATCTTTTAAATGTGTGAACAGATCTTAAAAAAAGACAGCGCCCCAATACAATTCAAATTCTTTGAATTGTAAGAAACCAAGAGAAGGCCAATAATAGCTCCAGCTATCGCTGTGCGGCTATATAAAGCAATAGCTAGTTCAATTTTTTTCTACTGTTGCACCTTCAAAAAACGGAGATCTACTTGCAGAACAAAAACCTTTGCCTTCAAATTAAATTCTTATGTTGATTAAAAACCGAACAGAAAACTATTGATCAAAATTAGTTTTTTTTACCAAATCAAAACATTCCTCCAACTATGAAATTGAAAATTTTTTGGCATTTAATTTGAGCCTTCCCTGCCACTTCAGCACATTTTTAACTCTTGCACTTCTAAAGCAATCTTGGTCACCGCATTTTTACCAGCTTACCGCGTTTCAAAATCACAAAAACGTGCGCTCATACGAATACACATTAAGAACTTCAAATGACGCCTGACTCGGACCAAATGATCTCAAACCACGGGCGACTGGTTGTCTTCCTTAGCAGGCAGCTTTGAATTTGGGAGTCTAGCATTAGGCAAGAGGTTGGACATGGGTGTAGGAGAGTATCAAGCGTTTTGGGGTCTTAGTGAGGTAACAGTCAAAAAATGGCCTTTGCACCATCTTTTTGTGTCTGTTCAACAAATTTGGTGACTTGCTGAGTTAGGAACTAGTAGATACATCAGAGCGACATACAACCACAAATTTTTATTTGAATCAGCTGTCGTGATTATATTTTTAAAAAATTGTATAGAGAATGCGTTAGTTAACCACCTCGATCTTAAAGGGGTTAAATTATGGATAGGATAAGCTTTAAAGTGATGTTATATTACAGAACTCTGAAATCTTTGCTTCACGAATTTATTATCTCAGTTTCAAAAAACAACTGGCCAAAGTTTAATTCAAAATCGTTACTCAAAAGCAAGCAAAGACAGCCACATTATAATCAGAATTGTAATTTTACCACCTAAAAACAACATCTATTTAAAAAACCAGCATTTTCTGTAAAATATAATTCCTTTGTTTTAAGTTGCTAAATTAATGCAAGTAATTTTTTAGATACATTTTGACTATTTCACAGAAAATGTCCAAAAATAGAGTAATTACAGCACATTAACCATTATTATTGATATTATACAAAACCGTCACATGATTGCACAGGCCAAAATTGCCAGCCTTCAAAACGCATTAAATCAAATTCAGTTATGGCTCATAGTTTAGTGATGACATTTGTTTGCTTTTTCTTCACAATTCAGGATAGATACCTCCTCCTCCTCTCAATTGGTTTCTCCTCTGTTCCGGGCGGGGGTCTTGGCCAGCTCTGGTTTGTTTGCTTCTGTTGGTTGTGATTGAACTGCCTCTCGTGGAAAGAGAGGCTACTGTCACATATTTTCTATGAAGAAGTACTGGCCTTTCGCTTTCTGGTCCGAGTCCTGAAACATTGGCAACTTCAGAACAAGACTGCATGACTTCAATGCTTATCCGCACGAAAACCTAAGTTGTTTTTAGAATTTGGCACTACAACAAAGTTCTCACATGCCTTATGATGTAATTTTTAATAAAGTTTTCTGATGCAGCAGATTTTAGTACAGAAGTTTTGTTGATGTAAAAGTTTCAAATAGACGTTTTTAGAATTGAAGTATTGTGATGTAGATGTTTATTATTAGAAGTTTGTCAGATTTATTAACTGTATCTTGATCCGGCAAAGATCGTAACAAAAAAGCAGAATCAGCGCTAGCCTCAATTTTTCTCAACTTAAGTCATTAAATAACGGTTTAAATCAGATAATGAATTTCAACAGTGTGACCTTGACAGAGTTGAGTTTGTTGATCCTGGGCCGGTAGTTGTTAGGATCCCTTCTGAATGTAATATTCAGCGACTTCAGGAACTGGTTCATGCCCGCCAACAGGGTCTGTGGGCTAAAACAAACCAAAACAACCATAAAGTGCGGACTGGATAACTTTGAAAACCTAAAAAAAAACACGAGACAAACATTTACAGAAAGTGATCTTAAGATTTATATAGCGCAAAACGAAACATCAAACAGAAAATATTAATTAACAAACATAAACTGACATAGCCTGCACGTTACCAGAAAATATCAATTGTTGCAAAATGCCAAAGAAAAAAAATATGGCTTAAGTTTTCTAATTTGATTTAATATGTATAATTCATGTGCTGTTTTTTTAGCTGCCCTCGGATAACCTTTCACTTAGAGTGAGATATCATCTGTTGACATTGCCTCATTCAATTAAAGTAACTAAAACCCCATTTGAGAGTAAGGTATGTGATCACAACATTATTCACTAGCATGAACAAAAGAATAACTCTAATAAGGGTGAAAATTGACGTCTCAAACACAACTCGTTCGAAAAACTTCATGAATGAATGAACATGAGGTGATTTGAAATGAGGTCTAAAAACAATTTTGACGAGGAATGAAAAAAAAATCCGGAATCAACTCAGAGCCAGAAAAGACCTATACAGCAGTTATCTATTTGAACAACTCTGGAGAAAGCAAATAAAACAAAGCCACTAACTTCAGACGGATTGTTCTTGAACAACTGACAAGGCAAACAACTTAGAAGGGGACATATATGCTAGAAATTCTCTTGGTGCAAAATCTCTTGACTCAGATTACACGGGCCAGATACGTTTATCGCTCACAATTGATTTCATTTTAGACACAGATTTAATTTCAGAATGCACTCTATTCAAAATATAGTTGCCGTTGACTCGCTTGATGCAGAGGGAGTGAAACGGAAAAAGAAAACGAGACAAAAATTGACTCTCCAACTGTCAAAAGGTGTTCTAATATTGGTGGCCGGTTTGTTAGCTTCTAAAAATTTAATTAATTCAGCTTTTAAACTTAAAGCTATTAAGCATAATAATAATGTCAGCTAGCAATGGCTCTAATAAACTTTGATAATTTAATGCACTATGACTTAAGAACCGGGCTTTATCGGTTTATCCCGTTTATTTTGATTTTGCTCCTTTGACATTGACCGTATTCACTACATTGCGTTATTCAATGAGTGGAAGAAATTAAAATCCATTCAGCTGAAACAGTGAGTGAAGTAAGACACGAGACAAAAACGAAAATCTAAAATGAAGAACGAGAAACATTATCAAAATCCAAAGCAAATTTAAAAAAGCACAGCGCCTACAGAAAAGCCGTTGAGAGGCTGTCGGCAGCTATTAAGCACGCAAAAAAATCTAAAAGTCAAGCTTCAAAAAGTCACTCAAGAACAAGAATTGAAAAAAATGGTCTAAGAAGAAAGCGGTCAAGCTAAAGTTTTGCAAAAAGAAACATTTACAATAATTGCTTCAAAATTTGTTTGAGAGTATTTCAGCAGTTAAAAAACAACGAAGAAACCAATCAATTTTTTGGGCAGAAATTGCGACTACAGAACAAATAATTCCAATGTGTCTTTAACCAAAAGCATATATCAAACACAGGGAAATGAGAAAATAGAATCTTAAGAAAAAGAAACTACCAACAAAACGTGGAAATTTTTGACATGCTACTCCGAAACAACTATGTGCAACACACTGCTCAAAATTGTTAACTTTGAATAAAGAGCAGCCGATTGAAAGATGAATCAACACAGACGTTCAGATGTTACATACAGTGAAAAACTAGGACAGGAAAAATTAACAAAGAAACATAGTTGACAGAGTGCCGAAATAGCTGCGAAATAGACTTGCAGCAATTAAATATACAGATAGAAACAGATACAAAAAAAGAGTTGGAAAGTTATCGCGGCCAACTTGAAAACTAATTCAAATGGGGTTCATCTTTGAGAACAATTTTGAGCTCAAAAAGTTTCGACAACGCACCGGTTCGAACCCCAACCACCGGTGTAAGAATCAGAAGCAGTAACCACTAGTCTCTCACGCATTCGTCACCTCTTACCGTACAATCATTTAGCAACAGACAATTTCTGAATGCGAGCAATTTAGGTCCCACAAAAAAGCAAAAAATCAAGCGCAAAAAATCACTCAAAAAGTCAAGCAAAAGAATGTTTTACAACAAATGTAAAACAAAAAGAACGTCAGCCGATGAAACAAAAAATTTAAGAGCACCGCAATGTAGTTCCGCTCAGCTTACAACTTCGCAGTTGTAACAAAAAACTTTAGAAGCTATGAAACAGACGTGCAGCCGAGTTCTCGGATAACTTTGCGAGAGCGATAACAACCGTGAGGTCAGGTTTTTATTAAACTCTCGTTGCGACTTCAACAACTGAATGACTTACACCAAACTAATTTTAGTTATATAATCTTCAGTCGCTCTTTTCTCACTACTATTTATAAAGAAACAGTGGCAAAAAAAGAGCCGGAGAAGGAACTCAAACACAAAGCAATTTAAACGAACATTCACCAAAATTTTTTTTAGTGTTCATCGTATTCAATTTTCGTGTCAATCGTTACTTAATCGATAGATTATGCATATGTTGCTATTGCAACTTGACAAATTCCTAACAAAGTGCTATGCCGTAAACTTAATGTTTGTTTGTAAAGAACCTTCAACAATCTTTCTGCTAAAACAGTTCCCAACTGCACACCCGACAGACAATGAAAACATAAGGCGAAAACCAAAATTGAGAAAACATAACCGACTAACGTCAGGCAACTTGCTCTCAAGCGACTGGCTAGCGGTTGGCTTCATCAATCTTTACTGAGGTAAGCTTTAGTTTTACTGATGGAGCGGGGAAAGAATTTAAGAGGGACACCGTCACAGGGAGACTTTCACAAGAGACTAGTGAGTCCTAAGGCTCTAAGAGAACTTAAGGGCTTTACCGGGCTTTACCTGTGCGTCCATTTTTTGAAGATGAAAAGCCAAATGTGACACGAAAAAAAACGATCAGCCGAAAAGTCGGTAGTACAAAAATCGCCAGCAGAAGGACTGATATAATTGCAACAACTTCGTTGGAGAGCAATTAAACGGTAGGTTACCATAGCTCCTCTTCGAGTCGCAACAAAGACAGAGCTCCAATACAATCCAAATTCTTTGGATTGTAAAACATACCCGGCAGATTGCAGGAAAATAGCCGCCGTTGATCCCCATAACCAAGATTGGGATTGAAAGAAGAGAAAAAAACCTAGTGAAAAAATGATTTTTTGGCAAACAATTTTAAAGTGCGAACTATTTTGATGTCATTTTGGAGCTGAACATGCTCCTGTTTCGTAGTGAGACAACACAGGGTCTAGTATCAATATCAATAAGTATTAGAGATGGTAACTAAGAACAAAGTTTGAACAGTTTTGAGTAACTGGCACCTAAAATTGGGCTTTATAGGTTTATCACGCTTCTTTTTCTGATATAGTTTTTTGATACTGACTCTGTTCATTTTGAATTGCTTTGTGAGCAACTGCTGCCAAAAAAAACTTTTAGCAGAATGAGAGAAGAGTAAAACTAGCCTAGAGAAGTCAAAAAAATTTCACGCAAAATGTCGAAAAGGCGGCAAAATGAGGTACAGCGAAAAAATTTTATTCCACGAAGTAAAAAAAAGCATAGCAAGACAAGTCCTGAAATACAATTCGAAGAATTGGAGGAAAAACTTAGAAGTACTCTACCTGGCCAGCAGATCAATTGAACAATGCCAGCCAAAACACAAAATCATCTCGAAAAATTTGCGAAACTAAAACAAACAAACTAAACAAAAATATACTCATTTCTGTAAGCTTTTACCCCGAAGGCAAAATTTAATCCCTTTAAATATACGTATATCAAAAAAAAATGTTCCAAACCAATTTCTGTCTCTGAAATCGGTTCAGTATTATATCTGCAAGACCTGAAAAAAAATCATTGGCCCTTGAAGATCGATTAACTCGAAAATGACCAAAAAATTTTGAAAAAGATATCAATTAGAAAAATGCCGAAAACCGTGAAATTATTATATTCAGAATCATTTCTGTGTCCCTAGAGGCTATCCAGTAACCCAATTCAAAGCCCTAAAAAATTCATTGGCTCAAAGATCGATAGACAAAAATTTTTAGAAAAAATTTCAAATTTCAAACAGAAGTTCGTTCGATTAAAATGATGAAACCCATTCAATTGCCACCTAGAAACTATTCAAAAACATACTATCAAAGCCTGGATGAGGTTACCTGGCTAATGAGGCAACAAAAACTGAATCAAAGACAAATGTTTTGAGAAAACTTGAAAAATGCGAGATTTATCAGAAAATCTCTAAAATTCGAATGTTAAATTGTTGAAAACAAATCCATTGACACTAAAAACCACAAAGTAATTTTTTTATCAGAACGTGGAATAAGTTTTTTGGCACTTGAGAATGGACAAATATAAAAAATTGACAAAAATTTTTTGAAACCTTAAAAAAATGCTAAAAATGCTAAAAAAAAATGCAAATAAAAATGCTAAAATTCGAGACATTAAAATGTCAAAAACCATTCCATTGTTACTAGAAACAATGCAGTGCCCCATTATCAGACCTTGAAACAATTTCCCTGGCCCCTGCAGCTGGAGTAACTCAGCGGGAAAAGGACAAGGATTTTTTTTTAAAAATATGCAAAAATTAATATCATTTTGAGTGTTTGTGTTTGCAGTACCAAAACATAACCGACTAACGTCGGGAGAACTGCTCTCAAACGACGGCGAGCAGTTGGATTTGTCAGTAGCTAGCCATTGTTTATTGAGGCTAGCTTTAGCATGATTCGACTCTGCAACTTTTAGTTTTCTAGCCTTGTTAGTGAATAAATCAAAAAACTGATATTTTAAAAAATTGCAAATAATTGCAAAATTTAAAAAAAAGCTTGTATATTTTCCAGTAAAAATCTTCAAGTTTATTTATTGTCTTTGTATTATGACAAGAAACCCATCTGCAAGACTTGAAAAGCTTCATGGGCCAGTAATGATCGTTAAACTCAGAAAAGGACAAAAAATTCAAACATTTTGAAAACAATCGAAAATTTTAACAAAATCTTCGTAAGATTCAAGATATAAAAATCTTATGAAAACCATTTTATTGCTTCAAGAGACTATCCAGTAACACTATTTCAGGCTTTAAATAGTTTCACTGGCTCAAAGATCCATAAACTTGAAACATGATAATTTTCCGAAAATATGAAAAAATTTATCAAAATTTGCTGAAGCTGAAGTCATTAAAACATTGGTAACCATATCATTAGCTCTAGAAACTATGCAGTAGTTTATTATCAAACCTTGCACGAGGTCCCTAGGACCCTGGTGCAGGAAAAACTGATAAAAAATCAAAAAAATTCAAAAGTTTTTCAAAAATTGCAGATATTTTTAAAAATAGCTGATATTAAAATCTTGAGAAACATTGCATTACATCTAGAAGCTATGCAGTAATAACCTATAATCAAACACTAGAATAGGTTATGTGGCTCTTGATACTGGAGAAAGCTAAAATCACAAAATTTCAAAAAACTTGAAAAATTGCATGTTGCCTAAAGAAACTGCTGAAATTTGTGCTAATAAAAGTTGAAAACTAATTCATGGCCAAAAAACATTTTCCAGCAACTTATCAAATCCTAACGCAGATAATCTGTTCGGCTGAAAAACCTGAAAGAAAATAAATGTCAAAAAAATTGCACTTTTTGTTTAAAAAATGCTAAAATTCGTGTTGTTGAAATCTGGCTGGAGAAACCTAAAAACCAACAAAAATTTTCAAAAAACGTGAAAAAATGCAAGTTTTGTCAAAAAATTTGCTAAAATTTGTCATATTAAAAAATTGCAAGCTATTCCATGTCAAATAAAAATTTTCAGTAGCTTATTATCCAATCCATAAAGACGTTTTCTGGCCCCTGCGTCTGGAAAGACGGGAAAAACCAAAAAAGTCAAAATTGAAAAAAATTTGCACGTTTTGTCAAAAAAGTGTAATATTCGTAATGTTAAAAAGTTAAAACCATTCCACTACGACCCAAAACTATGCAGTTAGCTTTTATAAAACCCTAGAGGTGGTTCCTTGACACCTAAGGGTGAAAGAACTCAATAAAGGATTGAAAAAATTTTCAAAGAACTTGAAAAAAATGTGAAAATTAGTATAAAATTGCGTGTTTTTAGCGATCGGTTGTTCGTCAGTAGCCACGCTGAGGGGGGGTTGAACGTGGGGCTGATGGGGAGGAAGGGGGTTGGTAACAGTGGGGGCAACAGCGCGGTGGCGGGGGTGGAGGCAATAGTGGGGGGTCAAGAGTGGGGGTGTCCTCAACTTCTAAGAACCACCCTTCACACCATAAGTACATAAGTATAAGTCTCCAAAACAGTTTGAGCTGAAACAAAGCTGAAAAGCTCTAAGAGCACTTAATGCCCGCTACCTGTTTATCCCTTTTTTGAGAACGAAAAGTCAAAAGCGTAAGACGAAAAATTGGTCAAGCGACAAATCGCATTTAAAAAAAAGACCGACAGGACTAATATAATTGCTACAAACTTCGTTTGAGAGCAATTAAACATATAGCTCATAAAATGGTCATAACAAGAAATTTTGTCTCGCAAAAGGCCTCCATCAACTTTTAAAAACTTCAACCTAAGACTATCTTTTAAAAAATCACAAAAAACATGAAAAATTGCACCATTTTGAGCCCAAAAAATGACCTTTTAACCTTAAATTAAGGCCATCCCAGCAGCTGCACCACTCTAAGCACTTGAAGGACTACTAAAGCCAACTTTGGGCCTCTAATGAAACTTAATGCCCGCTGGGCTTTACCTGTTTATCCCGTTTTGAAAGATCAAAGTCATTTAAAAATGTGTGAACACATCTTAAAAAACACAGCGTCCCAATACAATTCAAATTCTTTGAATTGTAAAAAATAGCAGCCCTATAAGCCGGCTGAGAAGCTGAGGCGGCTATTAAAAACTACGATGAGACCACTAATAACCAGGCGTCGCTTCGCGGCTATTAATAAAGAAACCGTTGTCAAGTTGTCAAAAGAGAAAATGACTTTCAAGCTTTTGACATCCAACATTGGAGACAAATCCTCAAAAGTAACATACGCGAGTGCCTGTGTCTTGATTCCTGGACTGCCCTCAAACACGATGACTCTGTCTGCCAAGTAAGTTGCCATGATGAAGTCGTGCTCCACCACGAAGGCAGTCTTCTTCGCGTGCAGAATGTACCTCTTTATAACCTACAACACAATCGATCGAGATCAAAATTCTCACAAAAAAACACGTGCAGATTACGATCAATAATAAAAACTATCCCGGAATCTTCAAAATGCAAGTTCACCCCTTTTATTCAACCACCTGTTTTTTAATTTCTCCAAGAATTCAAAAATATATCGGGGAAATGAAGCTTTTACGAGGAATAACCAATAGAGCTTTTCATAAACTTTTGGCATCCAAATGTCAATCTTATAAATAACGGGAATCTGAAATTCATGCAGAATAATTTTATTCTCTAAGGTTCCGCAAAATTTTGCACTTAACAACAAATAGAGTACTTCTTCAATGAAGCAGTCTGTAAAAATCTTCACAAGTTATATAAGAATGAGTTCGCAGCCCTGTTTAGCTATGTCGTTTATGCAGGTTATCTTATTTTTGATCAAATTGTGCCCTTATAAATGCAACACCTCGCGAGCAGCCAAAACCGTGAAATCGCACCGACCAGATCATTGTAATCCCAAACACAAACAGATCTTCAACCCAAAACCTTTTAACCCAAAATGATCTTCACTGCAGCGCCTTATGTGAGCACATATCACAACCCCATTAGCTCATTGCCTCATTGAAATAGGTTGACTATTTAATTTATCTTGATCGTATGAACAGCATTTCACAAAAAAACATAAACCGACAAATGTCGGAAGAATTGCTCTTGAACGACAGGCGAGGCATTTTAATTCAGGGGCTGTAGCCTAGATCAAATTATGGGTGGAAAAAATTTTCCCCCGCCGGGATTCAAACCACTGCCCTCCCGATCCACAGCCACAACTACTAACCACTGCGCTACAGATCACATACCTCACTTATTCGGCTCTTTTCTGTTATTGCCCCCCCACGTCCATTTGCACCCCCCACTTATAGCATGTTATAGCATATTGGTTGCGTTTCATACACTTACATATACAATTATATGCAAACGGCATTTACAATTTAATTACGCCGCGAAGTTTTGAAATTAAGACGTGTACGGTAATTGAACTTCGCTTATAATGTAAGCAGACAAAGAATAATCCGTGTTTTTAATATTTTTGCGCTTTTCTGTGACAGGAATAGCTTTATGGCACTAATTTTTTTGACAACCGGAAACAAAAATTCATCCATTCGCCTACCGGTACCGGCAATTTATTATGACTGAAATAAGGGATCTCTAAGGACCAAAAAGTACATATTTGGGGGTGCAAATAGACTGGCTATATAAGGCTGGGGGGGGGGGGGCAATAACAGAAAAGAGCCACTTATTCTGCAACCGAATTTATATTAGCTTTACTTCAGAGCAATAGAGATCACACATAAAATGAAGAACGAAAGCGTGAAAAAGTCACTTGAGAAGTCAAAGAATGTTCTAGAAGAAAAGCGCAAAACTGTCAAGCGAAAAATATGTGAACAAGATTAACTCTCTAGACGATTGCTCTCAAGACAATCGGCTCGGATGACTACCGTCTTTAGCACACTCTAACTTGTCTGGAGCTTCGGAAAAATAGACAGGTATTGATTAGCACTAGAAAAACCAAAATTGAGTTGTACGACAGCACCAAGCGCTCATTTAAAGTGATTTTATTGTAGCAAAGAGCCAGGGAAAAGCACGCACATCCAATGACTATATTTATTTCTCAGCGTATGTTCAGAATATTGACCTAAAGACTCGTTTCCACATTCATCAGGAAAAAAAGCGGTTGAGATCTCAAAAATAGTTAGCCATGTACAAATCGCTCGTGAAGTTCGATAATTGGGGCGCACTAAGAAAATGGTTTCCGGTCATATTAAAAGGATAGCCAAGTCCTTAATCCCAAATTGAATTTTGGACAAGAAGTCCCAAAAGAGCACGTATTAGAACACAATTCGACTAATGTCGGAAGAATTGCTCTCGAACGACAGGCGGGTAGAAAATTTCTTGACCATGCCGGGATTTCAACCCTTGACCTACCGATCCGTAATCAACTGCACTGCCCACTGGGCCATCAGACACTTCTCTTTGTTATGCTGCAACAAATTTATATTAGCAACAAGCTTTACTTCGGGATGAGAGCAATAGAGATCACTCAAAAATGAAGAACGATAGCGTGAAAAAGTCACTTGAGAAGTCAAAGAATGTTCTAGAAGAAAAGCGCAAAACTGTCAAGCGAAAAATTTGCATAAAAAAAGACACACACGTTTACAATAATAGACACACACGTTTACTATGAACTGCGTTCAAGAGCAATTAAAAAATTAAAATCATGCCCGTTGACCATTTATTTTTACACACCTTGGCAGCCATGATACGCTGCTCCGAATCCAGGTACGCGCTTGGCTCATCAATCAAGTAAACATCGGCCGGCTTGCCCAGACAGAGGGTCAATGCAACTCGCTGCAACTCACCACCGGACAGATTCTAAAATAATAGTTAAATGAACATCAAACATTTTTCACAATTTAAAGATCTTGTTTTTAGCTGACTGCCAAAAAATAACCAGTTCTCGTACGGTGACCGGACAATAGATCGAAAGGACAACAGATCAAAAACAGAAAAATTGAGACAATAGATCGGAAATTAATCTCTATTCTTATTGGTTGAAATTAAGCATTATTTGCGAGCTGAAATATAATTAACACATTATGGCCATGCCTCAGCGGCCCGTGGGACTTGATATGAATCTATCATAACCGAACAAAATATCAACAGAACATGTTATATGTTTTATAATAAATGAGCGCTCAAATCTGATTGTCCAATACTCAACTGGAATAATTTAATTTTCGGTCTATTGTCCCAATTTTTGCTTTCGATCTGTTGTCTTTCGATCTATTGTCCTATCACTTTCTCGTATGCATCAACCAAAAATTATAAAATTGGTTGCATGTTAACAACCAAACTATGCGCACTTTTATCCTTGTACAAAACCTACCTATCAAACTGAATTGAATACCAGAATCTTTATAGTTAAAAAATGGCTGTCTCCACCTGCAGCTCCTGGTCGATGATGTTGTCAATGTCAAGTGGTTTCATGACGTCAGCAATGAATTGGGGATGAATATATGCGTCTCGGATACGCTCATGCAGCAACAGTCGCACAGTGCCCTAAACAAACAAACGATTGTTTAAACGTCAGATACTAGTCTTTCGTGTCAAGGGTGGCATATTGATATTCTAGATTCTTCCTCAAATTGTAAGCGTAACAAAACAACCTTTAGTTTAATCTCAAGTACACCTAAAAATAGATGAAATTGTAAACTACGCCAAAAATTTGTTCTAACTTTTTTAAGAAATCAATTAACATAAACCGACTGAAGTCGTCCAAACTGCTCTCGAACGAGAGTCAGTTTAGGTAATATCTGAATAAGCGCAATTTAGGTCACACAAAAATCAAGTCAAGCGTGAAAGGCACCGGAGAAGTGAAATTGGAAGAATGTTCTAGAAAACGCTCCAGCAAAAATTTTGCATAAAAAGACACACGTTTATAATAATTGCTTCAAACTTCGTTCGAGAGCAATTAAAAAACTACAAGCTTCACACGCAGCAATTAAACACTGATAACCCACCTCTGACTTAGGACTGATCTTCTGTGGCTTGTAGCTGACATTGAGCTCTGGTACCGGATCCCCCTCGTCTGGTTCCAGTCTGCCAGCCAGCATGCGGATGAATGTGGTCTTGCCAGTCCCGTTCTCCCCCATCATTACCACAATCTCACTGTCTGTGAATCTGCCAGCCTCTATGTCCAATTGGAATCCTGAAATTGAAACATTTAAATAGAACTTTCTAATTATATGAGTGCAGTTCGCATTACAGATAAATTTATCTGGCATTATCTCGATATCAAAAGCAGCACTCCGCAATGCAGCGGGCTGGTGCGACAATAGGTTTTACAAGGGCTACGAATTATTAATGTATTAACCATAGCGTTATTAACCATATACGCGTTATTAACCAGAGCGTATATAGGACACTAATATTTAAAGTTTTAAAAACAATTTTATCGCATTTTTCATTCGACTTTTCTCAGTAAACCGTCGTCACTTGAGTAAAGCTAAAAAAAATTCGCATGATTGAGCAATTTAGAAACATACCCGGCAGATTGGCGGAAAATAGCCGCCATTGATTCCAATAAGCATGATTGGGATTGAACGAATAGAAGATATTGAAAAAAAGAGAGGCTACAGGGGCTACTATAAATACCAATAAGCATGAGAGATGGTAACTAAGACTTATAGGAACGACGTTCAAATAGCGGGCATCTAAAATTGGGCTTCATGGGTTTATCCCGTTTCTATTTCTGACTTCAAATTTTTATACTGACTCGGTTCATTTTGAATTGCTTTGCTGAGCAACTGATGTTCAAATTCACTTTTAGCAGAATGAGAAAAGAAAGAAACTAGCCTACAGAAGTCAAAAAGATTTCACGCAAAATGTCGAAAAAGCGGCAAAATGGTAAAGCGAAAAAAAGTTCAACGAAGTAAAAAAAACATAGCAGGACAAGTCCTGACGTACAATTCAAAGAATTTTCATTGACTAAACAGAAAAACTAGACCTAGAACGGACAATGAGTGAATTGGGAAAACCATTTCTAAAAAAAAATCAGATGAAAAAACAAAAAAACAGAAAATCAATGTCAAAATGCTGCTAGGGAAAACAAAAAACCACTAGTGAGATATGTATTTTTGATTCTAACAAAAAACTCAGAAAGAGCTGTGAATGGATTGGAAAAACTATTTAGAAAAAAATCCGATCCAAAAAATCGAAAAAACAGTAAAAATCAGAGCGAAATTGCCGCATGTGAACAAAAAACCACAACCGAGAAACCGAATTTTTGTTCAAACACCGTTTTCTCACTCTACTTTAAAATTAGAGCGAAAAAAATTCTCGTCGCAAAACCACTCGCTTTTTCGCTCCATTTCCTGTTTCGGCGTCACCAAAATCACCACTCCAATTTGACTTCAAAAATCATCAAAAATGTGTGAACAGATCTTAAAAAAAAAGACAGCGCCCCAATACAATTCAAATTCTTTGAATTGTAAAAATATAGCAGGACAAGTCCTGACGTACAATTCAAAATTTTCATTGACTAAACAGAAAAGCTAGACCTAGAATGGACAATGAGTGAATTGGGAAAACCATTTCTAAAAAAAATCAGATGAAAAAACAAAAAAACAGAAAATCAATGTCAAAATGCTGCTAGGGAAAACAAAAAACCACTAGTGAGATATGTATTTTTGATTCTAACAAAAAACTCAGAAAGAGCTGTGAATGGATTGGAAAAACTATTTAGAAAAAAATCCGATCCAAAAAATCGAAAAAACAGTAAAAATCAGAGTGAAATTGCCGCATGTGAACAAAAAACCACAACCGAGAAACCGAATTTTTGTTCAAACACCGTTTTCTCACTCTACTTTAAAATTAGAGCGAAAAAAATTCTCGTCGCAAAACCACTCGCTTTTTCGCTCCATTTCCTGTTTCGGCGTCACCAAAATCACCACTCCAATTTGACTTCAAAAATCATCAAAAATGTGTGAACAGATCTTAAAAAAAAAGACAGCGCCCCAATACAATTCAAATTCTTTGAATTGTAAAAATATAGAAGGACAAGTCCTGACGTACAATTCAAAATTTTCATTGACTAAACAGAAACGCTAGACCTAGAATGGACTTTGAGTGAATTGAGAAAACTATTTAAAAAAACCAGATCAAAAAAATAAGAAAAAACAGAAAATCAATGTCAAAATGCCGCATGTGAAAAAAACCACTAGCGAGAAAGGAATATTTAATTCAAACAAAAAAACTAGGCCTAGAATGAGCTGTGAATGGATTGGGAAAACCATTTAGAAAAAATCCGATCCAAAAAATCGAAAAAAAATGTAAAAATCAGAGTGAAACTGCCGCATGTGAACAAAAAAACCACAACCGGGAAACCGAAATTTTGTTCAAACACCGTTTTCTCACTACTTTAAAATTGAAGTGAAAAAAATTCACACCGCAAAACAACTCGCTTTTTCGCTCCATTTCCTGTTTCGGCGTGACCAAAAATCACTACTCCAATTTGACTTCAAAAATCATGAAAATGTGTGAACAGATCTTAAAAGAAAGACAGCGCCCCAATACAATTCAAATTCTTTGAATAAAAAAAAGAGCGCTATAATAGCCGGCTGAGACGATGAGGGCGGCTATTAACAATCCGACTAAAGTCGGATGAATTTCCCTCGAACGGCAGGCGGGGATGATTTAGAGGGTGTGTAGCTTAGAAATGTTTTATGGAGCACCACAGGGGGGTGCAGTTGAAAAAGCACCCCCACAGGTGATTCGCACCCCGGACCTCCAGGATAGCGGTCAGATATCTTAACCCCTAAGCTACAACGGCCCTGTGAGAATCAGTCGTTAAAAATCGCTTTTGAATTAGTAATTAAACTTAATTTCGGAGTAAGAGCAATTGAAATCCCTCAAAAATAACTTAAGTGTGAGAAATTCACCCACGAATGCTCTAGAACAAATGAGCAAACAAAGTCAAGCAATACACGTCCACAATAACTGCTTCAAACAACTTCGTTCAAGAGCAATTAAAAACGCAAATTATTATAAATCAAGCGTTGTGAAAAGACACTCGAGAAGTAAACATAGCCGGCAGATTGCCGGAATAGCAGCAAAATAATAGACGTGCGTGCCGTATAAAAGAGAAAGATATAAGTTGAAAAAGTTATCGACGCCGCTCAAAAAGCTATGTAAAAACATTCACCGATAAATTTTAAAAAAGCTTGTTAAAATTCATTGCTCAGAATTCTTTTCCTTAGTGACCTTTATTACACATATGAGTTTCCTTGACCTTAAACTAAATCAAATAAATCAAAGTAAACTTAAGTTTTAGTGCCAAAGTCATTTTTATTGAGTGAGGTAAGTCACGTATAATCAAAATCTAATCACGCAAATGAGCTGAGAACTTTTGCAAGAGCGAGTGAGAAATGACGTTACTCACGCAAATGCCGTCAGTGAGAGGAAGAAATCATTCAGAAAATTTTCAGCTTTGCTGTGACTTTTTCAGCTTTGCTGTGTGAAAAAATGAGAAACAAAAAAGAGCGTCAGACGACAAAACAAAAAATCAAGAGCACCATAATATAGCTCCGCTCACCTTACAGTTTCGCAGCTATAAAAAAAACTTTTCGCAAAAATACATACATACGACAACAATAATTGTTTCAATATTCGTTGGAACGCAATATTGTCATCAACATCAGGTTTCTACCTAACAAAGCATTGTCTTTACGGAATTCGACTATTCATTGCGATCATGCAAATGGGGCCGGCGATGTCATCAACACTGATGCCGTTGATTATTTGCCATATGTGCACTATTTTGAATCTCTGCACGTGCTGATTCGACATGGCTCAGCCATAACATCGACGTATTCAGCCATAACATCAAATAATCAAGAACTGTCAATCTCACGTAAACTCAAAACTCATTAGCTGACAATAAACCATTGAACTTCACAATTAATTCAATAATCTAATTAATCTCCCAAATTTCTTATGGCAACCTATGTAACAAATATTAAACCAGGCAACTCACGAAACTGTGCTTTTGAAGTGTTAATTCCAAGAGCACACTTAACATTAATCTAACAAGAATAAAAAAAATATATTACATCAAATTATTGGCGTTCATTCATATATACGAAGCTTTCACTAAGCCAGTAGAAAACCAGTACTGCAAACTACATTTTACCAGTTTAATAATTCCAATAATACCAATTTATACGGCACCAAATAAAAGCCGCATAAACACCAAAGATTTGCTGTTCTAACATAAGTTTGTTCTACTGTTAGAAACTCTCATGCAGGGGGCACTTCAAAACTAATAAAATTTCAAAGTAATTAAGGATTTCGTATTCTTTTAATAACATAATTGTCAGTCTACGTTCCTATTGTATATCAGCAGTTAAGAGATGCTCTAGACGCCAAACAAACTTGAATACTTCAGGGTTTTGTATATTTGTAGTTAAACAAACTCTTCTGAGAAAACGAACCATTTTCTCGTGCTTTATTGCAAAAAAATGTCCTTCAGTTTTCTCACTAAAATCGCAACATCTATATGGCAGAACAATAATCATCAAGCATGGATTCAATATTAATTTGCACTATCTGTGGCCTTTTCAGGGCACAAAAAACTATTGAAACCATCACACAAAAAGTCACCGAAAACGAACTCTGAGTGAATTGCTTTACTGTGTAATTTAATGCAGCAACTATGTGACAGCAAAAGCAGAGTTACGATTTACTATAGTAGTATAATCTGTTAGGGATTCAGTGGCATGACAACTACAGTAAGTAGTATAAAAGTCAGCAGGAACGACGTCTCATGCTTTTAAAACATTAAAGACTTCTCTGTTCGTTTTTACGAGCAAATGCTTATTAAATTTGATAGATTAACAATTCAGGGAAACAATTTGAAAAAGTTGTCGAAAGAAAACGCTTTTCAAACTATATTCTCAATCATAAACCTTTTTTGCAGGTAAACCCTATTATCCACCGCGTAATTACGAGGTCGTTTTACAATTTCTTTTAAATGTATTTGCTTCATCGTCTTGAGATAACAGCAGAAAAAAATATAAAAGATAAAAGCTCTCAATACAAATTTAGGTTTTAAGATTTTATCTTTAATTGAGTGCAGAGAACCAAAATTATTGTTTTAATTAGAGCAACCAATAACATGCTCGGAAAATAACTGCCATTAATTCCCATAACACTGATTGCGATTGGAAGAACAGAAAAACAATGATAACAGTTGATTGTTGAACACAACCATTTTGAAAGTGCGAAATATTTTATTGAATTCGTAGTCAGGATGCATGCCCATGTTTCTAAATGAGAGGATGCAGGTGCTAGTATCAATGGCAAAACCCATTGAAATGTTAACTGAGACTGATAAGAACAAAGTTCAAGTAGCTGTCATCTAATATGGGCTTCATGGGTTTATCCCGTTTCTATTTTGGAATTCTTTTTTTTTATGACGCCGTTCACTTTGGATTCCGTTGCTGATAAACTGTTGATTAAAAAAACTTGTAGCAGAATAAGCTAAGAAAAAAACTAGCCTAAAGAAGTCAAAAAAATTCATGCAGAATGTCCAAAAGGCGGCAAAATGAGGTAAAGCATAACAAATTTTTATTCGACAAATTAAAAAACAGAAGCGCTATAACAGCCGGCTGAGAAGCTGAGGGCGGCTATTAAAAACATAAACCCAATAATGTCGGAAGAATTGCTCTCGATCGACAGGCGGATAGAAAACCATTTTCCCCCGCCAGGATTCGAACCATTGACCTCCCAAGCAATAACCAGATGCACTGACCACTCGGCTATCAGGCCCTTCTTTTTGCTATGCTGTAACCGACTTTATATTAGCAACAAGCTTTATTGCGGAGTGCGAGCAATAGAGATCACTCAAAAATGAAAACCGAAAGCACGAAAAAGTTACATGAGAAGCCAAAGAATGTTCTAGAAGAAAAGCGCAAAATGATCAAGCAAAAAAAAATTGCAAAAAATTGCAAATGATCAAGCAAAAAAACTACCAACACGTTAACAAAAAATGCTATGAACTTCGTTAAAAAGCAATTAAAAACAAGAGAAGGCCCATAATAGCTCCAGCTATCCTTTTGCGGCTATTACAGACATAACTGGCAGATTGCCAGAAAATAGCCGCAATAGCTTCGTAGATCTGTAGTATCAAAAACAATAAAAAAAAGAGAGACCGAAAAAAACTCGTCTTTTCAATGAAGGCTGATCTGTTATATTTTGATTCAAAATCCGTATAAGTTTGCTGCCTCTATTAGCTGCTCTCAAATAACCTTCATTTAGAGTGACACACAACCATTTGACCTTATCTCTTTGAATTAAAGTAAATAAAAGTCAATTTCAAATTAAGGAAGTCATTTTTGAGAGTGAAGTCAGTCAAGTGTGACCAAAAATTTAATCACGCGAATGAACAAAAAAAACTCGCTCCACTAAGAGCAAAAAATGACGTCACACACGCGCTTCAGTTGAAATTGCATGAACGAATGAACAAAAAGCAGATTTGAAGTGGTTGTGACGTCAAATGGTCGTAACAAGAATCGCGACGACGAAATAAAAAACCAAGAGAAGGCCAATAATAGCCCCAGCTATAGCTGTGCGGCTATTAAAAACAGACCGAAGGAGAAATATCTTCTCGTTTAAATTATTGCTGAGATGTTAATGTTGATATTGAATGTATAAACTTTTGCTGATTCTATTAGCTGCTCTAAAATGACCTTGAATTAGAGCGACACACTTTCAGCTGACCTCATCCTTGAATTAAAGTAAAGAGGTCATTTTGAGAAAAAGGATAGACATTTTTGAGGGTTGAGGTTAATCATATGTGACCAAAAAATAAAACAAACACATCAGATGCCAAAAAAATAACCGTCGTTGATTCCCATTATCCCATCAATTTTTTAATCCATCCTGCAAATAGACTTACTCCTGTTTCAAAATAAAAGGATAGAGGTGCTGGTATCAAAAACAAAGAGGATTGGAAATAGTGACTCAACATCATTGAAACAAAGTTCAAGTAGCGGGCATCTAAAAATGTGTTCTATGAATTTATCCTATTTTACTTGTTATTCCCGTTTTTCGGTATTGACTCTGGATTAAATTGGCAGATAAAAAATCGCAGATTAAAAAGACCACAGGACTAATACAATTACCACAACTTCGTTTGAGAGCAATTAATCACAGAAATGAACACACAAACTTGACCCATTAAAAGTGAAAATTCACACTATGCACTCAAATCACTCAAAATTGCGTTCATAAAATTGTGTTCGAGAAATACTTAAGTGTTATAAAAAATTATTATCTCAACAGAAGCGAAATTCTAAATATCTTTTTCACAAAAAATTTTTAATACTCAAGGGCTTTCGATTGATTACACTCATGTCTTCATCCAATTGATATTTACGGAGGTGACAAGTGAAAAAACAAAAAAGCATAGCTAGCATATATTTCTTTATTACATGAGGTCGGAACAATAATAACAGATGCTTTCATTGCATCCAGTAAAAAAACAGAATCCTCTTAAGTTTGCTAATTGAATCGCGCGTAAAAAGAACTCAGATCCTAAATATAAGGTCTCGCTATTCTACACCATATCTAAATACAAACGCCAACCTTTCATTCGTTTCATCATAGTCCCATAATGGTATCTTCTCATCTGTTTCAAATCTCCATCTCTCTCTGCAGTCTCACTGATTTTGAACTGTAGCGACGCCTCTCTAAACCTCAAATTCTCCGTCGGCACAAAACCGTCCAAGAACACATTGATACCTTCTCGAACTGAAAATGGCAACGTTACCACACCGTATGCTCCCGGATGACCATACAAGACACAGATGAAATCAGACAGGTAGTCCAGCACACTCAAATCGTGCTCCACTACGATGACGTATTTGTGGTCCTCAAGAACGGCTCTGATGGCAGAGGCAGCCTTGAGACGTTGTTTCACATCCAAGTAACTGGAGGGTTCGTCAAACATAAATATATCTGCCTTTTGGATGCAGACAACAGCAATTGCGAATCTCTGCAACTCCCCTCCTGAAAAAAACTACCTGTCTTGATTCAAAATATCCCATTGCATAACATTAAAACCTAAATCTGCAGGTTTGAAGCCTCTGTTAGCAAAAGTTTGCAAGATTTCAGTTAAATTCAACGGATCAACTTTTCGCTGTCTCAGAATTTTTTGCGCCCGAAATTGGTGCAAAGGTTCAAATTATTTACGCCACGACGCAAGGCCTTGTGACATTGTTATCTTATTCTACTTATTATACCCCCCAATATTTTAGGGGACGGTGTTCATTTTTACAACTCTGCAAGCAGTATCGTCTTGTTAACTCGAAAATTGGGCTGAGACTGGTATACCAGATGCTAAAAATAACTATAATCAAACCTGAGAGATCCATAATATTGTGATCCATAACGTGGTTCAACTCCAGCTGTGTGGCAAACTCCTTCAGTCTGTTTGTCTCATCCTTCCTGTCCAACAGAGTCTTCACAGTTCCCTTGGCAGCCTTCGGAATCTGGTCCACGTATTGAGGCTTGATGATGGCCTTCAAGTCGTCTTCCAAGATGCGAGTGAAGTAAGTCTGCAGCTCGGATCCTCTGAAGTGGTGCAGGATTCCTGCCCAGTCCGGAGGTGACTAAAATGAAAAAAAAACAATAATCATGACTCACTGAATACTCAAGAACAAAGTTTTTTTTCATTAGCATGTGTGAACGAATCATAACATGATTTTCATCTCATAATAGCTTGTATAGCTTAGTAAAAGGTGGGATTAATCGTTAATAGTTTTTATATATATCATTATTAAAGTTAAACTAAAAACCACAGCCATATTATAATAGTGTTGTTCGTCACAGCATACTACAACTATAGGACTTTCTATAACTACAATCTTTCCGTTGTTTAAGAGGCAGATCCATTCGTTGAAAACTTTACGTGAGAAGATTTGACTCCGAAAAACTTGTATCTTTAATAAAATTGCAATCACAGCATAAATTAAAACAAATAATCTTGCAGGTTTCGACAACTTGATTTTTAAAAAAAATCCGGAAAGTCGCCCCAAGCTGACGTAAAACAATTGAAAGCGTTCTATATCATCAAACATAACCGACTAAGGTCGGCCGATTGCTCTCAAACGACCTGCGACCGGTTGGCTTTGTCAGTAGTAGCCACGGTTTAGTGAGGCTAGCTTTAGCTTGATTCGACTCTGCAACTTTTGGTTTTCTAGCCTTGTTAGAAAATAATTCAAATAGAAAAAAATCTGATAATTTAAAAAATTGCAAAATATTGCAAAATTTAAAGTTTCCAGATTTCGCAGCGAAAAAAATGTTCAAAACAATTTTTCGTCACTGGAGTTCTGTCAAGTAGCCCATATGCAAGACTAAAAAAAAGTTTCGCTGGCCAGTAATGATCACTGAACTCAGCAAAGGACAAAAATATTCAAAAAAATTGAAAACAATCGCAAATTTTAACAAAAGCCTGCTTAAATTCAAGATAATAAAATCTTACCAATTTATTGTCTCAAGAGACTATCGAGTATCCCAATTTCAAGCTCTAAATACTTTCACTGGCTCATAAAGATCCATAAACTTGGAACATGATATTTTCAAAAATTTAAAAAATTTAAATTTTATCAAAATATTGATAAAGCTGGAGTCATTAAAATAATGATAACCATTCCATTAAATCTACAAACAATGAAACAGCTTACTATCAAACCTTGGAGGAAAAATTCGAATTCGAAAAGATTCAAAAAATCTGAAATTGCAAAAATTTTAAAAAAAAAACTGCTTAAATTTGTGATAAATTGTTTTTTCAATCTTGAAAAACATTCCATTACATCTAGAAACTATGCGGTAAACTATTATCAACTCTAGACGAGGTTATGTGGCTCTTGAGGATGGAGAAACCTAAAAAATCATTTAAAAAATTTCAAAAAACTTGAAAAAGTGAGTTTTATCAAAAAATTGCTAAAATTTGTGATATTAAGAAGTTGAAAACTATTCCATGGCATATGAAAATTTTTCAGCAACTTATCCATTACCTTTAAGGGGGGTTTTCTGGCCCCTGCGTCTGGAATGACGTAAATAATGAAAAATAAATGTCAAAAAAATTGAAATTGCACGTTTTGTCAAAAAAATGCTAAAATGTTGAAACCATTCCACTTCCTTCAGAAAATATGCAGTAACCTACTCTCAAACCCTAGAGGAGGTTCCCTGACACCTAGGGCTGATAAAAATGACAAAAAATTCAAAAAGCTTGAAAAAAATTGTTAAAATTAGTATAAAATTGCGTGTTTTAGCGAGCGGTTGTTCGTCGGTAGCTAGTCACGGGGGGTTGCACCGGGGGCTGATGGGGGTGCAACAGTGGGGTGTGGGGGGGGGGGGGGGGGGGGGGGGTTGGGGCAATACTGTGGGTTCAACAGTGGGGGTGTCTTCATTTTCTAAGAACCGCCCTTCACACTATACGTATAAGTCTCCAAAACAGTTTGAGCTGGAACAGCTGAAAGGCTCCAAGAGCATTTAATGCCCGCTGGGCGCTACCTTTTTATACCGTTTTTGAGGACGAAAAGTCAAAAGCGTCAGACGAAAAATCGGTCAAGCAAAAAATTGCATAAAAAAGACCGACAGGACTAATATAATTGCTACAAACTTCGTTTGAGAGCAATTAAACAAAATAAAAAGGTGAAATTCTTCCACCTATGCAAATAAATTACGTCATATTTTCCCAAGTTTGGCTTCTGCTTTCCTGCCAGAATTTTTAGCGCAGTTGACTTCCCAATACCGTTTGTGCCCACCAAACCCAAAACTTCTCCAGCACGAGGAACCGGTAACCTGAAATAAAAAGTGACTTGTTGCGCTCATTTCAACAGACTCAATATCGACAAATAACGTCGGCTGAATTGCGCTAAAAAATGCGGGATGAATTCCATTTTAGCTAAGTTAAAACAAGGGGACACTACACTCACTAGGTGTCTCAAATAACTCAAATCTCACTAGGTGACATTCAATATAATATACCTCCGCACCCCAGCTTAGTGTTCATAACGCATAGCCCCTTCCTCCTCCTAATCCTCCCATTGTTGTAAACAAACAATGTGATGAGACTATAATGGAAAAGATCTGATTTTAAATGAAATTTAAAACCAATCTCAGTGCAATCAAACCCGCCACCCATTAGCTCGTGCAACAAAGTCCAGTAGATTGAATTAAACGCGAGTGATTTCTAAACGATCTCGCCAGCAAACATAACCGACCAAACGTCGGAAGAATTGCTCTCGAACGACTAGTGGGAGCTCTAATCAATTGCAGCCTGCTTCAGTCGGGGGGAGAGGGCGAGCCTAAATGAGACTAAGAAGTTCTATAGTGGGCTTCAAATAACCACATAAGAGGTTAACATATACCACTATTAGGATTTAAAGTAAAAAATGGCACCAGTTTCTGCGCACTTTTCAGTTGACTTTTAGTATTAAATTGACGCCAATTGAGTTCAGCTGCTTGAAATTGTGATTGAGAGAGAATTTTAGATCACGCGAAACGCAAAAAGTCAAGGGCGTAAAAGTCACTCGAAAAGTCGAAATTGTCCAGCGAAAATTTTGCATAAAAAAGACACACGTTTACAATAATTGCTATGAACTTCGTTCAAGAGCAATTAATAACAAGCGAGAGAAAAGATGCCGACAAGATTGAAGAGAGATAAACATCTGACAAGATTGAAGAGAGAGCAAAAGCTTTCAAAAAAAATCTGCTCTAAAACAGCGGTATTTGAAAAACTTAAACATCGAACCCGAAAAAATCTTGGGTTATAAAAGATACCAACTAACGTCGGGCGAAATGCTTTCAAACAACAAATAAACATTACTAGTTTGGTGAGGGAAGAGGTATCAGGCAGAGGGTGGCATCCAAATCACATACAATTGCCCTTTACACCATAAACTTGTGTCAGTCGGAGTTCCGTGGGGGTGGGGGGTCTGAAAGAATTGATTTTCATACCCTGTATTTTACTACTCAGTCGTTTCAGTCAATCCCTACTTGCAGAGTAGCGGGTAAGGCACGTAGACAGCTAATCAGCAACTTAAGGTTCCGGGCTTGACCAATTTATCTCGACCAACAGGACCAATAAAATTGCATGACTCATTAAGACCATCTCCAAATCCACAAGAAATCTTTTGTTGCGAGCCAATCAACGTTTAAAAATTGAGGCTGAGGTGACAGATAGAGAATAGAGGTAAAATGTAAAGTCATGTTGCTAGACGCTTCTTCCACTTCACGAATAACAAAATGAAGAAACGACATAAAACCGGCTAATGTCGGAAAAATCACTCTTAGAAGACTTACGAGGTTTTAAGCGCAGGTAGGGTAGCCTGACTGGGTTACAGGAAGGGGCAGCAAAGTGCGCGGGGGCAGTAATGTGCATTAGGGCAAACCCAGGTGGTCTATAAATGAGTATCCAAATCACCTTAAATTTCTCTTTCTAACTTTCAAAACTTATTTGCAGAGATTTTATTAATCAGCTGGCAGCAGATTTGCAGTCTCATAAGATAACAGAGCGAAAAAGATTTCACTTCCATTAATTGCTGAGATGCAATATTTTGATCGGAAAACCCCGGGTACGATTTCGTCGGTAACTAAAACTTTGAAGCAGAGACACTAGTTTGAAAGCTTGAAATTAGACTTACATAAGTGAAAGTCTAATTTTTGTCCTAAACTTAGTGCCCTGCGAGACACTAAGTTTATGGCAAAAAAGACTCACTTCTTTAAGTCTAAGTTCAATCTTTGAAACTCAGCAATCTACCTTCTTTTGATACTTGAATCAAACCGCTATAAATAGTTGGCTCCCGGGTCAACGATCATACAACTTTCTTTGATTTCGTACTAGGTCATATATGAATTGCAATAAAGATATCATTTGCAATCCACATTTGATTCTTTGTGTGCGCTAAAAGAATAACTTTGTGGTTTAAACGTATTCAGAAAACGAATTTGACGTAATATGCAATTTTTTCTTGATTAATTTTTTTTTATAAATGAGCATTCATATGTATAAACTGGCTTCAGAGTATGTCAAAGATTTTGTTATCTGTTTGGACTTACTCATTATTATTATTAATTGATATTGTACGTTAGGGTCTTTTGGCGGATCACAATGTGATGCCGGGGTATCATATAGGTGATGCCCTACCGAATAAAAACAAAAGAAACATAAATGGTTAAAGCTTTTTAATAAATAGATGTATGATTCTTGGTATTCGTACTAGGATCATATATGGTTTCTTGGTAATCATAAAAGGATCATATATGATTTCTTTGGTTTCATACAAGGATCGTACTAATAAATCAAGTATGGACAGTAAGATATCATATATGATCCTTGTATGAAATCAAAGAAACTTCAACCCGGGCTGCTTCGCTATTGGAGACGCTTGATTTATTTCAACTACTGTACAGTTTTAAGAAAAATTAAACACTCGCGTGCACATTTTAAAATGCCGAAAATCTGCAGTGCCAGAAGTTCCTACTTTGCAAGAAGTTGACTTCCATCATTTTGAAACGTTTTTCGTGTTTTAAGCAGCGTTACGCGACTCTGCTAGTCAATTTGAAATTGTGAATACATATCGCGAACCGCTTCGCGGTTCTCGATAAACACCAGGAGTTCTCATTTACTTCAAGCAGAATCAAGTAACTATTACTTGCTTCACTGATCTGCAAAATTGTACTCTTCAGAAACTCAACACATCCGTACCCTTTGGTTCTCTAAAAACGTTAGAACAAAATCCTAGTTCAACGCCCTCTACAACAAGCGCTCTCGTGTCAGGGCACCAAATCCCTCGGGCGACTACGATTTTGTTAATGTTGCTTCTATTGTTGCTCTCAAATAATATTCAATTAGAGTAAAAGAAAATAAGTTGACATTATCTCCCATAAATGACGTAAAGAAAGGTCAATATGATAGTGAGGTGTAACCAAAAACTCAATCCAGTGAGTGAACGAAGAACTCGATCCAATATGAGTGAAAAATGACGTTACGAACACAATTCAGTTGAAATTGCATGAATGAAGAAACAAACATAACCGACCAACGTCTCGCGAACTACTCTCAAACGACGGCCGAGCAGTTGGTTTTCTCATTAGCGAGCTCAGGTTTAGTGAGGCTAGTCTTAGCCTAATTGAAAGGTCGCGACGTAAGCGCAGCGGAGTTTGATGGGGGAGGCAACGGTTTGGGATCTTTGGCTGCACGGGGCCAAGTCCTTATGGCCTGAACGTTGCGCGCGGTGGATATTGAGAGTGTCCTGTGAGGCGGGGCTGATGTGGGAAAGGTGTGAAGTGGAGAGAGGGTGGAGGTGTGGGGGTCAAACTCTAAAAACCGCCCTTCACACCACAAGTATAAGTACCCAAAAAAGTTTCTGTGAATAGCATACTTGGAGACTGAAAGGCTCTAAATGAACCTAATACCCACTGCGCACTACCTCTTTATCTCGTTTGTGATGACGAAAAGTCAAATGAGTCCGATGAAAAATCGGTCAAGCGAAAAATCGCATAAAAACGAACGACTAATATAATTGCTAAACTTTGTTTGAGAGCAATTCAAAATTTCTTACTTTTCATAATGACTTCTTAATATTCTTATTATAAGTGTAGTTTAAGTGTATTAATGGTTTGGTGAGGCTAGCTTTAGCTTGATTCGACTCTGCAATTTTCATTTTCTAGTCATGCTAGTAAATGAATCAAATAGAAAATTTGTATTTCAAAAATTTGCAAAACACTGCAAAATTTAAAAGGAAAGTTTCCAGATTTCGCCGTAAAATAGGTTGAAAACCAATTTTTGTCTCCTCAGTTTTGTTAATTAACCATCTGCAAATTTTAAAAAATCTTGCTAATACTCGCGATATTAATATCTTCACAGCCATTTCATCGTCTCCAAAGACTATCCAGTATCCCTAATTAAAGTTTCACTTTAAGTTTCACTGGCTCATAAAGATCCATAATTTTGGAACATCCTAATAATTTTCCGAAAATTTAAAAAAAATCAAATTTTATCAAAAAATTGCTAAAACTCGAGTAATTAAAATATTGATAATCATTCTATTAACTCAAGAAACTATACCACAGCTTGTTATCAAACCTTGGAGGTCCCTGGGCCCGCGTGCCGGAAAAAATTTAAAAAATCAAAAAAATTCAAAAACCTTGAAATTGCAATTCTTTAAGAAAAATATTCGATTACTCCTGGAAAGTTATTACTAGGGAAACCTAAAATGACAAAAAATTTCAAAAACTTGAAAATTTCAGTTATTAAAAATTACTAAAGTTTGTGATATTAAAAAGTTTTGATTAAAAACTCTTCCATGGCCCATAAAAAATTGTGTAACTTATTATCAAACCTTTAAGGAGGTCTTCTGGACCCTGATTCTGAAAAAACTTTGAAAATGAGAAAAAAGACAGAAAAACAGTTAGGGGGCAACAGCGCGGTGGGAGGTTGGGGTAAACAGTGGGGGGTCTTCAACCTCTAAGAACCGCCCTTAACACCATAAGTATAAGTCTCCAAGGCAGTCTGTGAATCGCATACTTGGAGACTAGTGATCTGAAAGATTCTAAGAGAACTTAATGGCCACTGGGCGCTACCTGTTTGTCCAATTTTTGAGGACGAAAAGTCAAATGAGTCAGACGAAAAATTCCATTAAAAAGATCAACATAATTGCTACAAACTTTGTTTGAGACCTTTTAAAAATTCATAAAAATTAAAAGGACTTCTTAATATTTTTAACATAAGTGTCAGTCTCCTTTCCTATTGCATATCCGCAATTACGTTCATTATAAAAGATGCTATAAACACCAAACAAATTTGAATGCTCTAAGGTTTTGTGTATTTGTAACTATACAGAAAATTTTAACATTTCAGAATTTTAGAGAAGTTTCTCTAACTTCTTTACAAAAACATTTGCCTCAGTTGTCTGCATAACATGGCGACACCTATATGGCAGAAAAACAACCAAGCAGTGATTTACTATTTGTAATATCAATGGCCTTTTCGAAGCCACTGTCAAACATTCAAACTATCACACAAAAAAGTAATCGAAAACGAATTCCGCGTGAAGTACTTCGCTCCGATTTTTTAAAAGAACGAACTAAATGCAGAAAATATGTGACAGCAAAATTATAACTGAGGTATGATTTACTGTAGTATCCTATTATCTGTAAGGGATTTAAAGGCCACAACCACAAAAGTATGAAAAAGAAATCGGAAGAAAAAATGTCTCAATCTTTTTAAAATATTAAAAAGCATCATCCTGTTTTGTTTTCACTTAGGCCTGAAAAACCACAAAAAATGACAGAAATTGTCAAAAAACAAAAATTGTGAAAATTGGTATAATTTTGCGTGTTTTTGTTTGGAGTACCAAAATAAATAGCTTTTCAAATGGTCATAAAAAGTGCTGATGTCTTGCAAACTTTAAGCAGCCTCAAATTTAGAGTGGGCCAACAAAAAACTAGAAAAATAACGAAAAAACACGAAATTGCAACAATTAGAGCTCAAAAACTCTTAAAATGACCTTTTAACCTTAAACTACGGCCTTCCCAGTAACTTCACCACACTAAGCACCTGAAGGACTACTACACGCGGCTAAGGGCCTCTAATGAAATTTAATGCTCGCTGGGCGCGAACTGTTTATCCCGTTTTTGAGGACGAAAAGTCTAATGGGTCTGACGAAAAATCGGTCAAGCGAAAAATTGCATTAAAAGGACCAACAGGACTACGTTTGAGAGCAATTAACAAACATAGGCAACCAACGTCTGGCGAATCGCTCTCAAACCACTGGCGAGCCTTTGGTTTCGTCAGTAGGTAGCGACGGATTAAGGAGCTCAGCTTAAGCTCAATTGAAAGCTTAAGCGATGGGGGTAGCTTTGGGAGGACTGGACGAGAAGGGGCTCCAAATCGCCAGGGGGACGAGGGGAGTATTGTGGGGAGTGAGTGGGGGGGGGGGGGGGGGTTGAGGGTGGCCAAACTGTGCTAGAAACATTAGTGGGCCCAGAAATGGGTAACCCAATTGTTACTCAGATGGTTGGAGAAAACTGCTCTCAAATTAGAACTTTTTGGTAACGGTTGCTGAGTTAGCTTGCTAACAACTTCCATCGCCTGTGATGCAGTTTGCAGATCAATTTCTCGTGCGACACTTTATCAAAGGCTTTTGAAAAGTGTGTACAGAGATTGGTATTTAACTATATCGTCAGTAATCGGGAACTGCAGATCAAGTGTCAAATCTACCTTATGGACTACCTAATCATCTCCTATTGCTAGTTCCTCTAGAAAAACTTAAAGTGTACCAATTCACACAAGGTTTTTAACCAAGAAACTAAACAAATTTTCTCGGTTACAAGGTGCACAATAATTACGCATAATGGTTGCCCCAGATTTTAATTAAACAAAACCTACGTACCGATGTAGCTTGAAAGAGTTAGCTCCATATCGATGAGTCGTTTCTTTTTCCAAATTTGTCGGCAAATTGATAATTTGAATAGCTTCAAATGGACATTTCTAAAAAATGAAAATTGGAGGTTACTTACTGGAAAGCAGCTCAGAAAATGCATCAGAAAATACCTTTGGACAAATGCCGCATCCAATACACAACTCTTCTGATATAGTGGCAATCTTAGAAGCAGGTGTAACTTCTATGCACATTTTTCCTAAACAAAACTCAATTTAAATGTGTTCAATGATTGGAAATACTACAATAGAAATTGAATTCGATTATCGAACCTGATCGCACAATTGGACAAGACTTTTTGCATTCTTGTCGGCATTTCTTGGGCTTACATTTGTCCTTACTGACAATGGCAACTCGTGTCAGGTCTGCTTGACCTTGGTTTGACATTTTGGCGGCCATAATCTCTGAAATAATCCGAAGTAGAAAACAAAAAAGATCTATCAATCGCACGACCATAAACAGTACTAGTTATTTGTACACGAATATGGAATAAGTCATAATGACTTCCATCGATCTATAGTACTTTTCGTCCAAACACTACAAACTAGACTAGAAGAAATAATTGATCTTTATTGTTAGAACAGTCATAACAAACGCCGAGCGGAATTCTTATCAATCAATATTGAAATAACTTGAATTCAATAAAGGTCAACAATAACAGAACGGTGCTAACATCATTCGAGGTCAAACAAAAAGAGCAAAATCAAAGCAACTGATCGTAAAGACGAAAATTCAAAGTGCACTGTGTGCTGTTGGAATGAAAAATGAGCACCACGTCTGCTAATGAAATGAATAAATTACCAGTCAGTTTCTGGAGGTCAAAGTTTGGTATGAAACAGTATACATATAAGTTCACGTTAGGTTTCAAATTAGGTTTATATGTACAGTTTTATGGGTTGACTTCGGCATTAAATGCACAGGGTGAAGACTCCTCCTTGTAAGAGCGTTGTCCTCTGTGGCCTCTTATACAAAGGATTGTGCTTCTAAGTAGGGCGAAGCTCAGGGATGTTCTGATGAAATTTATGACGTTAGGATACGTGTCTTTCGTCTTTTCAGCAATTCTTGATGCAAGTCGTTTTATAACTATTGTGGAGCCGGGGCCGCTTCCTCCTGTGGTCGAGAAGATCAGAGGGATAAAAGAGCTATGCTCAACTTCAACAATTCTGTCCAGGTATTTGGTTTTCTTCGTCGTTTCGTGGAACTTGTAGCTCTCTTTGATTCCAATACGTCTGTTTGTTGGAGCAAACGGGTTGAAGACTTTAACATCATAGTATGATTTCTCAAAGCGAGAACCCCATAGGCCTTTAGCTGAGATATCTAATCGTGCTTCCTCGTCCTTGCAGGTTGCGGGTTTTTTTTTGCGGGTTTCAATCAATAGGTTGCGGGTTTCAATCAATATAGTTTTTTTTTCAAATCTAGCAGTCTTCAATAAAGCAGACAACTTTGCGGCAGTAATAACAATTAAACTTTATTTCTCAGAGTCTTACTGCAGGCAGCACATGATTTTTTTGTCAGTGGCAGCCTTGCTTTGTGCTGTATTTTTATTTCGTTTTGTGACATTTTGCATTGTTCAAACGAACATTAATAGACGAGATACTTATTTACATTATCCTTATGGATCCCGTGGAATAAAGAATGGTTCCCTAAATTATTTGCTAGAGAAACCACGACAGCGACCACCACGATTTGGACCAGACGAAAAACACTCTATAATGCTAGTGTTGCCTTTGTTGTTGTTCTTTGCTGTACTTTTCGTATAACACTTTTTCTATGAGTAGATTCTGCAAGTTGTTCAGGGCTTTCGTCTCGATGTGCGTTTTGTCGTGTTCCTTCAAATACTTAACTCCCTTCAGTTGTTTCCGAATACTGCAGAACTTCCACTCGACTTTGACTCGTTCCGTAAGGCTTTGTTAACAGAGTCAGCTCTCGAGCAATCACGTTCTCGGATTCCTATTACTAAGACTCTTTTTCTCTTGCAGTAACGAAGTTGGTTAAATCTATAAGGTCGTTTGCAGCTTTACCAGGGGATACAGTCGAAGGCAACTCTTGATCAAAAATATTGTTTCCTTCAATAAATATAGCAATCAACTCATATTTGCCTATTTCGAGAACAAACTTGTAGGCGTCTAGAATCCTCCCACCTGGCACCGAGAGCACGTTCAAATTTCCACAGTGCAGATCTCGAGCCTGAGAATCGGCTAGAAGTAACCTCTGTGAAAATTTTATCACAATTAGGACAAGCTTAATGCATAAACGGGTCATGTCATGCCCATTATAAGTAGCGCTCAGCTGCTTGGATGCCAAAAAAGCAACATCATCAACATCGAGCTTTTCAGTCGGAGCCGGCCATTACCAGCCACAACTGTCACGAATAAGAGCTCTCCATTGCGGCCAGTGCATAGCAACTTCTTTGGCAATGGTGAACCAATCTTCATTCCACTTTTTGTGAGACATCCTTGGTGGCTTGAGGTGTTGTTTCAATTCTTTGCATACGCTTCTCCAGTTGGTTTTTACACCACCGGGTGGTCTCTTCCCCACCATCGATGTTCGTGTAACTCTGGGCTGCTTGGCCTTTGCGGGACTTCTTTTCTCGGGCTAGATTGCCGTTTAGTTGGATCGAGCTCCCCAGATATGTGAAATGTTCAACCAAATTGAGTTCTCTGAGAAGGGGCTAAAACAGAGCCTTGGGAAACTCAAGATTTAATGTCAAATGAACGCGATGTCACGCTCTACACTCTAACTTGGCTCCGTTTGTCTGTGTACAACGAGCGTAGAACACAAATCACTTTGTCGGGAAGGCCAAGGCTTGCAGCAATCTTCCATATGCAGTTGCAGTTAACGCTGTTGAAGTCTGCTTTTGAACGCCACAGATGTGAGGCAGTGAAACTGGTTTCCGTGCTCGAGAATTTGTCTATGGGAGAAAATTTGTTCCCTGCAACTAACACCGCGTTTGAAGCCTGGCTGATTCTTGCGTGCAAGGGCTAAAAGGCTGGTTCAAATCATTTGGGGCTCACTATTTCAAGCACCTTATACGCAATGTTTAGGAGGGAGATGCCCCGATAGTTGGAGCAAAGGGCCTTGTCTCCATTCTTGTGCAAAGTTACAATGTTGTCTTGCCAATCCTTGGGAATGTCTGTGTCAGTCCCTATCTTCCCGAACCAAGCCGAGAGAAGTGGTGCGAGCTCGTCAGCTGCAAACTTAAAGAACTCGGGTTGCAGCTGGTCGGTGGCAGAACTTTCGCCTAATTTCAGGGCTTTGAGCGAAAGGGTAACCTCTCAATTATTGGGGGCGGAATCTTCGATATTGGCAAGGACATCCGAGACTGGCGGGTCGATACCTCCTGAGTTGTTGACAGGATTGTTCAGGAGTGACTCAAAATAAGCTGCCCATGATTCGATCATGTCATTAAGTCTGCGATGGGTTGGCGTTGAGATTCTTCTACAATTCGTTACATGTGGAACGTTTGCCAGAGAATGTTCTGATAGTCTTCTAGACAAGGCGGGTGTTGCCGTCTTCATCAACCATCTGAATTTCATCGGCTACTCTGCTTAAGTACGCAACTTCGTCGGTGCGGACACTCTTCCTGACTGTTTTTTGGCCTTTTTCATCATCTTCTTCGAGCGGCATTTGGCCTTCCTGGCTATGATGGCTAGAGACTCGAGTGATAGCCAGGGCATATGGGCTCCTCCCTTCGTTGGTAGGGATCTCGATGCAGATGCTGAAATCGCATTGCGGACTGAGGACCATGCCGTCTCAGTAATGAGGTCATCCACCGATGTTGGGAGAGGCAAGCGGAGAGAGTCCCTGTACTCGTCAAGGGCAGCTGGGATCTGAAAAGTAGCCATGTCGAGGTTGTTCTGGCGGATCGTCTTGGAGTAGGTTTTCAGATTGGAACGGGTCTTGGCCAAGAGCACCTTGTTATGTGAGTTGAGGACAGTGCTGTGCCGTGTGGACGCGACATCAAAGACTGAGGAACGCCACCGTTTTTGAGCAAGATATAGTCAATCTGAATCTTTGTCCAGTGATAGTTGGACAGCCAGGTGATCAGTGCACGCGGGTTTTTCTCGACGGTTGTGTTGCAGACAAGGAGCCCTCAAGCTAGGGCCATCTGGCCTGTCGGTCACCGGTATCATATCCGCTCCCCAGAGTGAAACTTCCTAGGGCTTTTTTCTTGGGTGGTAGGGGGCACCTATCCTGGCGTTCCAGTCTTCGGCTAACAGCAGAAAGCTTTTTTGGGAGCGAGTCTAAGAGATTGTTGAGATGCATGTGGAAGGTCTCCTTGTCGCATGAGTCAGCGTCGTCCGTGGGCCTGTAGGCGGAAAAAATGAGATGAGGAATGGTTTTGAAGAGATTTTCAAATGGCTTCAGCTGGCACCGAAGGGGCACCAAGGCATCAAACAATTGGCTAGTTTAAGCTGAATGGCAATGACAACACCATGAAGGCCACATTTTTCTTCACCTGAGGTTAATATTTTGTATGAGATCACAGCCTTTGATTCTTGCATGACGCATGCATCGTCTTGTGGTAAACGGGTCGCTTGGAGGCAGGGAAATGTCGCACCGCGGTAGCAGAGTCTGTCGGCGAGCAAGAATTTGCATTCAGGCTGAAAACCTGTGAAGACATTTCATTTGCGAGTGTTCTTGTCTTTTTTGCAGGTGTAGTCATTAAGGACCGGTTCGTTGATTTTAACTGTTTGCCCACTGCAGCGTGGGTGGGCATCCCAGTTCCCACTGGTCTTTTAGTTTTATTGCAAAAATCTTTATTTCGGGATGCCATTGTTGTATCTTGGCTGCTTTGACAGGAGTCACCACTTCCAAACTGAGCTTTGGGCAAGGGATCAGGCCTCGGTGAATGCATTTAGTGTCCCAGCTGGATGCAGGTTGTCAAGTGGGCACTGCTAGGAGGTATGCATTTATCCACTCCCCCCCCCCCACCCTTCCCCATAAAAAAACAAAAGGCCATTTTTTGTAAATTTTCAAAGGACAGTAACAAAAAGGTACTAAACGACAAATCCATTTACTATGACCGTCAGAAATTTTTTTAAAAATTTGCCAATTTGCTTGCATATCGAAATGCCCACTTCCCTCTAATTTTTGGTTACTTTTGAACGGACATCAGGACGTGGACTTGAAAACAGTGTATAACAGTGTATATACTATAGAGAGAGAACGCTATATTTTTGTATATCTGTGTGATAAACTCATTGTTGTGATAAACTAATCAAATAGAGAAGGCTTGAACGTTGGTTCGAGATACAAAGAAAAAACCTAAGCTGCGGAGGACAATGGGAGTTACGATGGGTTGAATAGCACTGTTGATGGCTGTGACGGGAATGGGTGCGTTGTCTGGTCGAGGACCTGGACCCCAAAACGCATATCCGAGAACTTCCTGGCCCAACCATTGCTTTGCGGATTTTTTGGTGTTCACAACAAGATAAACAAGAAAAAACCAGTCAAGCGCGTGCCCAGGTACTGGAGGGTCAAGCAAAATTTGAGACAGAAGGCGAGAAAAAAAGAGGATTGTTGGGTCGGATGAAGGAGGTAGCAACGAGGAACAAAACAAGGAATTGATCAAGGTGTCAAGTTATTGTGGGGTAAAGTTGAAAAGGGACAACATGAGTGTATGTCATCCGCTCCATTCCAAAAATGGCGGTCAGCGAAATCTGACTGCTCATTTTGTTTGAAATAGAACTGATGCGGAAAAAGAAAAACCTGAAATGTCTATCAGCAAAAATTTATATCAATGAGGATGAGACACCATTGCAGTCGAGAATACTGTTTCCCTTTCACAGAGATCCAGCCATCAAATCTGCACACTCGGTGGATAAAAACATTATTATATTTCATGCCAATGATTCGAAAACTGTGCTAAACACATTGAATTAATTTCAAAGAGCGTATTCCAGAATTGTTGAAAGTGCTTGAAATCAGGTGAACAATCATCTTCAGTAAGGGGTCCTTCTCACTCCTGTCAAATCACTCATTGCACTGATTGCAAAAGAAATTATATTTTGACAGATTACACTTTTTCCGTGTCAACAATCGCTATTTAAATAAACAATTTGATAAACTTCAATATTACGCAACCAACAACTCCAAAAACCTATCATTTGTCTGCGGTTGGAACTCATTTCAAATTTGCTAAATCCACTTTTTTCAACATATGTCGCGTTAGCAAACATCAGAGCACTGGTATATATATATATATATATATATATATATATATAAATATATATATATATATATATATATATATATATATATATATCTATACATGATTCTATTAAAGTTTAAGTAATTGGCACATAGTTGTGAGAACATTTAATGCCTGAAATGCAGGACTGTTTTGAAAATTTTTTTCTCTTGGCTGTGTATACAATTCGCTATCCAAGTCATAAGTGAAATTCATTGTGGAACTTGATACGTTTCTGGAAGAATTTTCTGAAAATATTGATTGCTTATTCTTAGTCGTTGATAATAACATCAATCTACTCAAGCAAGACAGCCCAACTAAAAAGTACACAATTGTTCTCATAAATCACGGTGAGAAACGACCTGGATCTGTGGGAGATCATTTAGTCTGATTGATCAAATAATATGTAAGAGATATATGGTTATGAGTACCAAAGTTATTCAAATTATTATAACCGATCACTACGCTATATCCATCACTACGCACTATGAAGTTTGCAACAATCGACCGAGCGTGCAAAAAAACGCATTATTGTTCTCCACAAAGAAACTGATCATAGCAGAAGGTTGCTTGATCTCGAAAAGCAGCTGATGTGCCAAATGTTGACATGGATCTTTCAATAAGGTTCTTGTGTCTGTCATCCAGAGTTTCTGTTTAGTTAAAAACCAAAAAAGCCAGTATTACAACAAACTGGTCTCTCCTACAATTTCATTAAAAGGCAATATCTTGCGAGACATCAACGCAATAACCGGTAACCGGGTAGGGAGCAAACAAATCTCACATCGAATCAGAGGTGGTGCTACTCTTGATGATTGTGAGACCTTAGCTGACTTTTTCAATGAGTGTTTCACAAAAATTTGTGGCAATAATCTGGAACAACTTGATCAGACTGCAAGGAAAATTAATTTTCACAAGCCGTAAAGTCAATGTTCCTTTTTTCCGGTGCGTGAGGAAGAGGTAGAGAAAGCAGTGCCCGCACTTAATATTAATGAATCCACTGGCCTGTATAGTATCTCTGTGAAATAACTGAAATTTATGCTTCCGGCGATGTTGCAATACTTAACTGCACTTATAAACAGTTCATTTTCCCAAAGAAGTTTTCCAGATTGTCTCAAGAAGGCACGCATAACTCCGCCTATTCAAAAAAAGTTCATCGGTTGAGGTGAACAATTATCAATCAGTATCAATCTTGCCTTTTGGTTAGCAAAGTCTTTGAACGAGCAATTTGTATAGTTTTATGAACAAACATTTTAATCAAAACTATTCAGTTATCGCACTAGTTGTAGTAAAATATTCGAAATTACTGAGATAGTTGAGAAACTACGATTTAACAAGTCAACCAAACAATTTTGTGTTTTCGTTGACTTTGTATCTGCTAAAATCATTCGATACTGCTAATCGTGATTTCAAGATTGAAAACCTGAAAAATAATTGCGTGAGAGGAGTCACTTTGAGTTGGATATGCAGTTGTGTCCTGAACCGGCGACAGACTGTGTTCATCGTAGAAATTTTTTCAGACTTCAAAGTAATCAGGAGCAGTGTGCCTCAAGGGTCAATACTCGTTCTTTGCCTTTTTCTTATATAAACAAACGACTTCTTTATTAGTTGCAAAAATGTTGTATACTTTTATATACAACACTTATGTACCCTGCAGAAACTCTGGATGACAGATACATTGGTTCTAAACTTGTTTGCCTGCAAAATTGGATTACCTGTGATCATTTAAATTTAAATGTCAAAAAATCTGAACTCATGGAATTCTGTGAACCACTAATAGATATCAAGGTTCAAAATGAAAGATAGAAAAAATCAGATTCTCTGAAGTACCTGGGCATTCATTTAGACATAAACCGTTCTTTCGAAGTCCGTGTTGATAAGGTTGTAAAACGCTGGTCAAAGCATGTGTTTGATGTCTCAAAAATGAGGGAATTTTGTTAGTAGAACCTTTCTCATTCTTTTTTTACCGTTCTTTTATCCAATCAAAAATTTGATTTGGTCATCTAGTCTATGGATGTACAACATCTTCTAATTTACGTAGTATCTATATGATGCATAGAAAACTGCTTAAGTTGATATGTTTCAAAAAAACAGAGAGAAACTGTATCCTTCATTTTCTCAGAATCTACTGTCTTCAGCGTATACAATTTATACATTGCAGAATTATTGAAATTTTTTTTGAAATCGGTCGGCGTTAAGCTGCCTACTTGGTATCTGAACAGCCTTTATTAGCGTGATTTGAAAAACTACTTTACTACAAAGAGCGTCGCATCTCATCTCTTCAAGAAACCACGCCTGAAAAACCCTCAGATAAAAATACGTTGAGAGAATGCGTTCTGTTGAATTACATGATTGGTATTGGTTTCATTGCTGATACTGTTTGCTGAGACGTAACATCATAAAAACGTTCAATAGATCATTTCAGTGTTTGTTTATAAAAAAGATATTATTTGAAACCCTGTTCTGTTTTAGTATGACTTGAGATTTTGTTAATTCTTTCTGTTTTTCTTTCTTTCTTTCTTTCTTTCTCTCTTTCTTTCCTTTATATTAGCCTCATCTGTTGTGGGGCTTCTATTTTCCGTGGCACTTTTGCCCAGAGGAGGTCCCGTTTGGTGCTTTGGTATTTCTTTTAGAATGCACAAGGTAATATATATCATCAGAACACATATAATTTCTTCTTCTTCTAGAGTAGGACTAGTAGTCTTAGTTGAAAATTCTGCGTATCCCTTACAGCCACGCGTGTTTTGCACCCTCGTCTGTTAGAGCATACACATTACCATTTTCCGTGGATTGCAATTTGCACATCTAAATAAAATACGCCATATGCTTTTGTCATAGTCCTTGAAAGAGGTTATCATATAGTGCAAGTTAATTGTTGATATTGTACTTTTGAAGAGTCTGTCGCCAGCGTTAAGATATTTAGTTATGATTTTAAGAAGAAAATTTAATTTTTAGAAGAAGTTGTCATCTGATGTTGGCAACCTGTTTGTTTCCAAATTTGACGTCTGTGCAGTTTCGTTTCATTATCAGAAAGTTCAGAAAAAATTCAATTTTTGCAGTAAACCTGCTTTGATTTTTCACAAGAACACCAACAAATAATGCTTTTCTATAGAAAAACACAAAAGGAGTTGCTCGAGTTCTTTTAGTCTACAAACATAACAACAACCTTTTTCGAAAATCCATTTTGATGCCCTCATTTGCACCCTTTCAAAGGTTTGCATATAGATTTGGCTTGGATTCCAGTAAATGTGTGTGATAATTGGCACAACGTAGATTTTGTACGCGTTTAGCTTGTTTACTTTGAAGCATAGTTTTAAATCATTTCTTTTGATGAGGTAAAAGATTTTGTAGCTTTGCCGGCTAGTAATTCACAGTTCTCATTCGAATTTATGTTTGCTGTTATCAAGATTAACAAGTCTTTTTGGGTTGATACAGAACTCAACATTTCTCCATTTCAATAGCATTGACGCTTTTCCTTCATATTAAGCAAGGTGCAATTTTTTGCTTTAAGTTTCATGCAATTACTTTAACAGCATTTTTCATTCTGGTTTGAAGCATGATCCAGACTTGTTTAGTTTCCTAAAGCACTTTAAAATTGTCCGCAAATCCCTAGCACTGAATGCGTGGAAGCACATTTGGCAAGTCGTTATTATATTTGAGGACCATTATAGGCCCATGGATTGAGCCCTGCGTTTCACAATTTGTGACATTTTAAAGTTGTCAATCATTGTCATCATCGCCAAAAAATTGTTTTCGCTCAAACAAGTAGGATGACAACAACTTTAGCAAACTTCCGTTTCCGCCAATTGAACATTTTTTAAATTTTTATTTTAGTTCAACGACTGGCACCGTGTCGAATGTTTTCGAAAAATTATAGAAAAGAAATGTTAATAATCGTAGTCAGGGTTTCCTTTGTCAAGTTGTCCGTAAATAGCGTTGAGAAAAATGAGTAATTGAGCGTTGGAGACCAAGTTTTCTGATGCCATTTTGATCCTCAAAGGATTGGTGACTATATTGTTCGTAAATGCGTTCAATGATAAGCGTAAACGTTTTATGTAGGAAAACATAGTTTTTGTTCAAGTTCAGCTGTTACAGGTCATTCGAAGCAAAAATCACGCCCTTTGCTAGTTTCTTGAGTAGGAACTATTGTTGACTCGGAATGAAAAAAATTAAATAGGTCAATTCGCTCAAAGCAGATAAAATTTAGCCAACATTTTTTATCCAGTAGTGATGAGAAGTTATTCTTGCGCGCCAAATCTTTTTAAGAAATAAAATATCAACATTTTCAGCCCAATTTGAACAAAAACATATTTAGCAACCTTTACTGGACCTTAATAAAAAGAACAAATGTACGTAGAGATTGATTTGCATATGTGGTCACTACAATGACCTCTGTAATTGGACCTCAATTTATGGACCTCAATGCGGACCCCAATGCGGTGCTAAACCCAGGGCTTCTCACTAAAAACCTCTGCTACCAACAGCCATAAAAGTGAGCTTTCAAACAGTGTGCTGCTTCAATCATAAGAAGTAGGCATCGCTCTAACAATAACGTGGAATATGATATCTTTCCTGGTATGATATAAAAATAACCGTATGAGGTTAAATTAAACGAGACACGAAAATAAAAACAAAATGACAAAGAAAGTTGGTAAGAAATATCACTAAGAGGTACTCAGTGTCAGCTAAGAATGCTCTGAACGTGTGAGTGTACGTTTATAACAAAGATTTAATAAAAAAAACTTCGGGTTTCATTGTCTATTAAACGTATATAACGTATACAAAAAGATGTACTATTAAAAACTTGAACTTCAACTTCAAAGATTTTGTTTAAATTTTAAATTTTTACCTGATTTATGGCTGAAACAATTTTGACAGGAGTACAGAAAACAAAACCAACATTTGGTTACACAAAGCTAGGGCTTCGGGCATATCAACGAATCTGACATATCTTTGTTGACTTGGTTAATTTACCACGAATATAGAACCGAAATTAGGTACTGACCAAATTGGGGATTAAAATCATTCATTGGACACCAAACCTACCTTCAGAGCTAATCACTCTATTTAGCCTTCTTTTTTAAAGCAATTCTTCTGCCACATTAATCTACCTAATAATATCACTTCTAACATTGTCTATTAAAAATACCAGGCTCAATTAACTAAAGATATAAAATGTTTCGCTCGGGCAGCTGCTACTGTGGTGACAGAGATGGGATTTAATTTTCAAGTTAATTCTTTGACCGTGAAAACCAAATTTTTCATTACATGTTTTTTGTTATTGCGACAAACCTATTGCCCTCTTCATTAGAAAAAAGTGTGCCACTCACACAAAAACCAAATAATTTCTACCTTTCCAGTTCATGTTTTTTGAACGTCTTACTATACGAAAACTTTGCAAAAGTTTAAATATCAGTTTTCATCGTTCATAATTTTCTCTGCTTTTTAAGCCTAAATATATTGTTTACTTCTCGCGCCGCATTATTTGTCAGAATTTTAATGCCCGATTGATGGTCTTGAAGCACTCTTTGCCTCCAGCAGCATCAGAGTGCGTCACTAGGCTCATTTTGTGGTACTGTTTCTTAATAAGATCTTTTGAAGCAGAACTTTTTTTAAAAAAAATCTCATAGAACGTAGCAGGCCAATTCATAAAACTTTTGTTTCAGAAAAATTGAGAATAGAACAATGGAATCAAATGAACGGCCATTTCTTCCAGAACATCGTTTAATGGACTGTTACTATACTTTTATCTGGCAGTGCTGGCCATTTGTGCTTCTCCTGCACCTTGTATCAAATTATCAGGTTACAATTTTGGCAATATCCTATCAACAAAGATCTGTTCTCTGGGTGACTGTGTAAAGTGTGATAACAGAATTCGAGTATCGAAAACAGTAGAAAAAGGTATTTTGATATATGCTAGAGTTCAGCCAGAGAAAAAATTCAAATTCTGCTTGTTTGAAGTGACGTATACAGTGTCTGCATTTAAGAAGGCAATGGATATGCAGATGTCGTTTTCGTTACAAAGATTTCAAGACTACTAAAGTCAATTTACACTTAAGCGAAGAAACTTGAAGAAACAATTAGCAGAACAACAATTTTGCCATACCAGTTTTTGGAGATAGGACTATTTAAGTCAATAGGTTGGTAACGGAAAAAAATCATGGCAGGCGAGCAAAATCACTTATGTCGAGGAGCATGGTCAGAGACTCAGAACGAAATGGGCGCGAAACCGCTATGTAACTTTGAGTTACAAAGCGGTTAAACTTTGAGGACTTTGATCCACTAGATTAAATTTTGAGGATCCACTAGATTTGAACCTATTAAACTTTGAGGATCCACTAGATTTCTAGAAAACCATTTTCAAAAAAACCTATCTTGAAGATGACGTAGTAAACTCTTTTTTGTGAAAAATTAAAGCAAACAAACATGTCAAACGATCAAACACTTCAATAAGGAGGACCGTGCAAAAATTTTGTTAAGGTCAAGACCACAATTATCAGCGAAAAAATTAGACAAAAAACATATATGACGATTTTGCATTGAATAATTTAGCGGAAACAGCAATAAGTTTCTGTGGACAGCAGCTGAAATTAGCCGGAGTCCCAGTTGTTTTTACTCCAAAAAACGATCAGAACTTTTAAACTTTGAAACGTTTTTTTCAAACGTTATTGACCCCTTTAACTTCGAACTACTCGAAGAGAGGAAAATTTTCCATTGTGAAATTGAACGACTGCCAATTCAAACAAGGGTCGAAATATCAAAAAACTTTCTGAGTCCTTCAGTAACGTTCTACAAGAAAAAAAATCACGTTGAAAGAGCACGATCCGTTTTATATGTTCATAAATGTTTCATGATGGTAGCAAAAAAAACTGAGCTTCTTTTCTGCACAGAGGAAGTTCCTTTGTTAATAGAGGTTCAGAATTTTACTTATAATAGATATATGGACCCTCTTAAAAAAATTTCTTATCATGATTATACAACCTGCAAGCAACCCGCAGTACCCAAATGTCGCCAAAATAGAAGACGGCAGTTTTCAGAAATATGGAGAAACACTGAAGAATATAGGTCGTGAAATATATCAGTGACCGATGAATAGTAACTTGAAAGTAGTTAATCAAAATCTACATCTAGCCTTTTTTCAACATCAGACTTTAAACAGAGACAAATTGCTCCAACATTTTGCCACAATAGTAAAGAACTTATCAGTCAGGAAACATTCCGAGACTCCGAAAAAAATACGGTCATAAAAACTTTATTCACTGGAACGACTGGTTTCATCACAAATGTTTCCTAGCAAATGAATTAACACTTTTTTTGATTTGAAAAACCAAAAGCTTATACAATTAGTAAAATCCGAAGAACCTTACTGTGTCAGTCGTAACATTCTACGTCATTTTTCAAGTTTTAAAAAATTTTCCTAAAGTTCATCTATTTATGATTAGCTTTTAATGGATTGTCTTGGCAACAAATAATTCGGAATCATGAACCCGTAACGGGCACACGTATGTATAATCAACTACTCAGAGAAATTAATGAATGCCAATAGCAAAAGAAATTGGTTGAAGTGAAACGGTCTCTGAAAGAATCATTTGTGTAAAAAATTGTAGTCTTGAGATCAAGACTAAAAAATGGAAACATCTCGAGATCGAGACCAACAAAAGAAAAACAATTTTTTTTGTTGAAGACCAAAAAAATGTAGTCTGTAACTTTCTGAGTCCTTCAGTAACGTTCTTCAAGAAAAAAAAATAACGTTGAAAGAGCAGGATCCGTTTTATATGTTCATAAATGTTTCAAGATGGTAGCAAAAAAACTGAACTTCTTTTTTGCACAAGGAAGCTCCTTTGTTATTAGAGGGTCAGAATTTTACTTATGATAGATATGTGGACCCTCTTAAAAAAAATTTCTTATCATGATTATACAACCTGCAAGCAATCCGCAGTACCCAAATGTCGCCAAAATAGAAGACGGCAGTTTTCAGAAATATGGAGATACACTGAAGAATATAGGTCGTGAAATATATCAGTCACCGATGAATACTAACTTGAAAGTAGTTGATCAAAATCTACATCTAGCCTTTTTTCAACATCAGACTTTAAACAGAGACAAATTGCTCCAACATTTTGCCACAATAGTAAAGAACTTATCAGTCAGGAAGCATTCCGAGATTCCGAAAAAAATACGGTCATAAAAACTTTATTCACTGCAACGACTGGTTTCATCAGGAATTTTTCCTAGCAAATGAATTAAAACTTTTTTGGATTTGAAAAACCAAAAGCTTATACATTTAGTAAAATCCGAAGAACCTTACTGTGTCAGTCGTAACATTCTACGTTTTTTTTCAAATTTTAAAAAATTTTCCTAAAGTTGAAGTATTTATGATTAGCTTTGAATGGAGTGTCTTCGCAACAACTAATTCGAAATCATGACCCCGTAACGAGCACACGTATGTATGATCAACTACTCAGAGAAATTAATGAATGCCAATAACAAAAGAAATTGATTGAAGTGAAAGGGTCTCTGAAAGAATCATTTGTTTAAAAAATTGTAGTCTTGAGATGAAGACTAAAAAACGGAAACGTATCGAGATCCAGACCAACATAAGAAAAAGAAAATTTTGTGAGTTGAAGACCAAAAAAATGTAGTCTGGAACTTATGACCAAAAAATGGAAACGTCTGGAGGTTGAGTACAAAAGGAGAAAAAAAATTTCTGGAGTTCACAACCATAAAAGTAAAATTCTTCAGTTCAACACTGAAGACACCGAGAAAATTTAGTGGTTTTTGTTCAATATAACAGGCAACCAGATCCCACGATTCGGTGCATATGTGTACTATATACCAGAATTGTGGAAAACTGTTCCGGCGATATCGCGGGAGTGTACCGAGTGGAGTCTTGCTTTTCACGGAGCCTGAAGGAGACTACGCTTCAACTTCTGACATCCGCCGATATTTAACCCTGAGCTCTGCAGACTTAAGTTGAATAGTGAAATTAATGCGCTCATTTAAAGGAATTGAAGGGTACAAAATCTTTACTTCAAAAAGATCTCGTCGAGCTTCGAAAAAACTGGATCACCGTTGCGACAAGGCCAAAATGGCAACAAAAGAAGCATCGGACAAATAGAGTGCCAAGTTTGTGGCGCTTAGACATAATTAAAAATGCTGAACAGCATTCCATCAACTTATTGAGATAAGAATCGACCAATTAAAAAAGTTATTGCCGCTAAAAAGGGGCGAAGCCACCAAGAAAATTGAGAAGGCGAAAGACCAATTAATGTCAAAGCTACTGCAGCTGAGAAACTACAACCGATACATGACCAGCGGATGTCGAAGAAACTATACTGTGCTTGATCGACAAAAAATTCTCTTAAAAACAAGAAAAACTGCGGAGAATTGTCTGTTCGCGTTTCGGGAAAAAACAATATGACTCGGCCTGCTATGCTATATGAAATTTGTTTGTGAAAAGTTCTGCTTCAAAAGATCAGATCAAGAAATACTACCACATATTGAGCCTGTTGATGCACCCTGATGCTGGTGGAGACAAAAAGTTCTTCAAGAACATCAATAGGGCATAAAAAATTCTGACAAATGATGCTGCGCGAGAAACGTACAACATATTTGGGCTTTACGAGGCAGAAAAAGTTGTTAATGATGAAAAACAATAATTATGGTTTTCATATGAAGGTACAATCTTTTTGTTTAGTTAGAAATTCAAATAACAACAGGTGTGAACGAAAATATTGTTTTGATTGAGTATTACATTCTATCCTTGTTAACAAAGGAGCAGCGTGAGTGTCAGATGTTTATAGAACATATGTATTAAAAACTTTGAATTTCATGGTCAAATATTCAGTTTAAGTTTTAATTTAATACCTGATTTTTGGTTGATACAATTTTGATAGAAGTAAAGAATACAGAAAGAAGTTTAATTACACACAGCTCGGCCTTCGAGCAATATCAACAAAACTGACAAATTTTTGTTGACTTGGTTTTTCACCACGATGGTAGAACCGATATTGTGTACGGACTAAAGTGAGGATTAATTTCATTCATTGAAGATCAAGCCTACCATCAGAGCTAACCACTCCACTGAACCTTCATTTATATAAACAAATTTTTATTCCACATTAAACTACTTGTTAAATTATTTTCTAACTATTTATTTTGAACAATTACCAAGCTCAATTAATTAAAGATATATAATATTGCGCACGGGCGTCTGCTATAAAGAGATGATTAAATGAGGTGCATTCAATTTTAGCGCAGAATCTTCGTTAAAGAACTTCTGGATCTTTTCTGTTTGCGCCCTCCCGTCCCCCAGCAAATCACTATGTTACAGTATAGCATATGCGACTTGGGGTGAAATAAAATGCACCCACAAAGCTGGCCGAGTGTAGCGAACCAACCCAAAAG